>NC_068444.1:13247448-13252448 GCF_023373465.1 Oncorhynchus keta | reverse complement strand
GTGTGTGTGTGTGTGTGTGTGTGTGTGTGTGTGTGTGTGCGTGACCAGATATGAGGCAAGAGGTGGGTGTTTACTGGTGTTTAGGAGGCAACATAGATTAGTTTTCAGATGTCTCTCTCTCCCCTCTCCCCTCTCCCCCTCCATCTCTCTATCCCTCTCCCCTCCATCTCTCTCTCCCCTCTCCCCTCCATCTCTCTCTCCCTCCATCTCTCTCCCCTCTCCCCTCCATCTCTCTCTCTCTCCCCTCTCCCCCTCCATCTCTCTCTCCCTCCATCTCTCTCCCCTCTCCCCTCCATCTCTCTCCCCTCTCCACTCCATCTCTCTCCCCACTCCCTCTCTCTCCCCTCTCCCCCTCCATCTCTCTCTCCCCTCTCTCCTCCATCTCTCTCCCCTCCCCCCTCATCTCTCTCTCCCCTCTCCCCTCCATCTCTTTCTCCCCTCTCCATCTCTCTCTCTCCCCTCTCCCCATCTCTCTCTCTCTCCCCTCTCACCCTCCATCTCTATCTCCCCTCTCCCCCTCCATCTCTCTCTCTCTCCCCTCTCCTCTCCCTCTCTCTCCCCTCTCCCCCTCCATCTCTCTCTCCCCTCTCCCCCTCCATCTCCCTCTCCCCTCTCCCCCTCCATCTCTCTCTCCCCTCTCTCCTCCATCTCTCTCTCCCCTCTCTCCTCCATCTCTCTCTCCCCTTTCCCCCTCCATCACTCTCTCCCCTCTCCCCCTCCATCTCTCTCTCCCCTCTCCTCTCCCTCTTTCTCCCCTCTCCCCTCCATCTCTCTCTCCCCTCTCCCCTCTCCCCTCCATCTCTTTCTCCCCTCTCCACCATCTCTCTCTCTCTCCCTTCTCCCCTCCATCTATCTCTCTCTCCCTCTCTCTCTCTCTCCCTCCACCCCTCTCTCTCTCTCTCTCTCTCTCTCTCTCTCTCTCTCTCTCTCTCTCTCTCTCTCTCTCTCTCTCTCTCTCTCTCTCCCCCTCCATCTCTCTCTCACTCCTCCCCCTCCATCTCTCTCGATTAAATTAAATTAAATTAAATTGAATTTCAGGGGCTTTATTGGCATGGGAAACGTGTTAACATTGCCAAAGCAAGTGAGGTAGATAATATACAAAAGGGAAATAAACAATAAAAATTAACAGTAAACATTACACATACACATTTTTCAAAAACAATAAAGACATTACAAATGTCATATTACGTATATATACCGTGTTGCAACGATGTACAAATGGTTAAGGGTAGAAGGGAAAATAAATAAGCATAAATCTCTCTCTCTCTCTCTCTCTCTCTCTCTCTCTCTCTCTCTCTCTCTCTCTCTCTCTCTCTCTCTCTCTCTCCCCTCTCTCTCTCTCTCTCTCCCCTCTCTCTCTCTCGTTCCCCCTCTCTCTCTCTCTCTCCCCTCTCTCTCTCTCTTTCCCCCTCTCTCTCTCTCTCTCCCTTTCCCCCTCTCTCTCTCTCTCCCCTCTCTCTCTCTCTTTCCCCCTCTCTCCCTCTCTTTCCCCCTCTCTCTCTCTCTTCCCCCCTCTCTATCTCTCTCCCCCTCTCTCTCTCTCTCTCTCTCTCCCTCTCTCTCTCTCTCTCTCTCTCTTTCCCCCTATGTCTCTCTCTCTCTCGCTCTCTCTCCCCCTCTGTCTCTCTCTCTCTCTGTCTCTCTCTCTCTCTCCCTCTCTCTCTCTCTATCCCCCTCTGTCTCTCTCTCTCTCTCTCTCTCTCTCTCTCTCTCTCTCTCTCTCTCTCTCTCTCTCTCTCTCTCTCTCACCCCCTCTGTCTCTCTCTCACTTCTCCCCCTCCATCTCTATATTTATCTCTCCATCCCTCCCTCTCTCTTTTGTCCAGACCCACGCTAGTTAACTTGGAGGACTTATCTCTCTCTCTCCCCCTCTGTCTCTCTCTCACTTCTCTCCCTCCATCTCTATATTTATCTCTCCGTCCCTCCCTCTCTCTTTTGTCCAGACCCACGCTAGTTAACTTGGAGGACTTATCTCTCTCTCTCCCCCTCTGTCTCTCTCTCACTTCTCTCCCTCCATCTCTATATTTATCTCTCCGTCCCTCCCTCTCTCTTTTGTCCAGACCCACGCTAGTTAACTTGGAGGGCTTCCAATTTAATGGTGTAAAGCTGGAAGTTTTTTAATTTGCCACAACATAAAAATGAAGTCCATTTTCCACATCAGGGAACTTAAGGGCTGACAAATGTTATCTGGAGAGAGCGACAGAGGAGGAGACAGAGGAGAGGAGAACAGCCTTTAAAAACAATACACTTGTTTTATGTGCGCTGGGTCTGCGGCTGATGCATCGCAGTGTGTGTCCAGTGTGTGTGTGTGTGTGTGTGTGTGTGTGTGTGTGTGTGTGTGTGTGTGTGTGTGTGTGTGTGTGTGTGTGTGTGTGTGTGTGTGTGTGTGTGTGTGTGTGTGTGTGTGTGTGTGTGTGTGTGTGTGTGTGTGTGTGTGTGTGTGTAAGGGACAAGACAGATAACTGAGGGTGTCAATCTGAGGAGACATGGGGATGTTTGTGTGTAGATTATGAATTCCCTGAGAAGCTAACTGGCAACAACTGGGGTGGATGTTCAGCTAACTGGCAACGGTTCGGTTGGATGTTCAGCTAACTGGCGACAACTGGGGTGGATGTTCAGCTAACTGGCAACGGTTCGGTTGGATGTTCAGCTAACTGGCGACAACTGGGGTGGATGTTCAGCTAACTGGCGACAACTGGGGTTGGATGTTCAGCTAACTGGCAACGGTTCGGGTGGATGTTCAGCTAACTGGCAACGGTTCGGTTGGATGTTCAGCTAACTGGCGACAACTGGGGTGGATGTTCAGCTAACTGGCGACAACTGGGGTTGGATGTTCAGCTAACTGGCAACGGTTCGGTTGGATGTTCAGCTAACTGGCGACAACTGGGGTGGATGTTCAGCTAACTGGCGACAACTGGGGTTGGATGTTCAGCTAACTGGCAACGGTTCGGGTGGATGTTCAGCTAACTGGCGACAACTGGGGTTGGATGTTCAGCTAACTGGCAATGGTTCGGTTGGATGTTCAGCTAACTGGCGACAACTGGGTTGGATGTTCAGCTAACTGGCGACAACTGGGTTGGATGTTCAGCTAACTGGCGACAACTGGGTTGAACAAAGCCATCACCTACAGAGAGATGAACCTGGAGAAGAGTCCCCTAAGAAAGCTGGTCCTGGGGCTCTGTTCAGAAACACAAACAGACCCCATAGAGCCCCAGGACAGCAACACAATTCGACCCAAGCAAATCATGAGAAAACAAAAAGATAATTACTTGACACATTGGAAAGAATTAACAAAACAACAGAGCAAACTAGAATGCTATTTAGCCTAAAACAGAGAGTACACAGTGGCAGAATACCTGACCACTGTGACTGACCCAAACTTAAGGAAAGCTTTGACTATGTACAGACTAGCCTTGCTATTGAGAAAGGCCGCCGTAGGCAGACATGGCTCTCAAGAGAAGACAAGATATGTGCACATTACCCACAAAATGAGGTGGAAACTGAGCTGCACTTCATAACCTCCTGCCCAATGTATGACCATATTAGTGACACATATTTCCCTCAGATTACACATCCACAAAAAAAATTGAAAACAAATCCAATTTTGATAAACTCCCAAATTTACTGGGTGCAATTCCACAGTGTGCCATCACAGCAGCAAGAAAAGGGCAACCAGTGAAGAACAAGCACCATTGTAAATACAACCCATATTTATGTTTATTTATTTTCCCTTGTGTACTTCATTCATTTGTACATTTTTACAACACTGTATACAGTGGGCAGAACAAGTATTTGATACACTGCCGATTTTGCAGGTTTTCCTACTTACAAAGCATGTAGAGGTCTGTAATTCTTATCATAGGTACACTTCAACTGCGAGAGACGGAATCTAAAACAAAATGCAGGACATCACATTACCAGTACCCCCTGTATATAGTCTCCACATTGACTCTGTACCAGTAAACCCTGTATATAGTCTCCACATTGACTCTGTACCAGTAAACCCTGTATATAGTCTCCACATTGACTCTGTACCAGTACTCCCTGTATATAGCCTCCACATTGACTCTGTACCAGTACCCCCTGTATATAGCCTCCACATTGACTCTGTACCAGTACGCCCTGTATATAGCCTCCACATTGACACTGTACCGGTACCCCCTGTATATAGTCTCCACATTGACTCTGTACCGGTACCCCCTGTATATAGCCTCCACATTGACTCTGTATCGGTACCCCCTGTATATAGCCTCCACATTGACTCTGTACCGGTACCCCCTGTATATAGCCTCCACATTGACTCTGTATCGGTACCCCCTGTATACTGTAAGGTCTACTAAACCTGTTGTATTCAGCATTTCACTGTGAGGTCTACTACACCTGTTGTATTCAGCATTTCACTGTAAGGTCTACTACACCTGTTGTATTCAGCATTTCACTGTACGGTCTACTAAACCTGTTGTATTCAGCATTTCACTGTGAGGTCTACTACACCTGTTGTATTCAGCATTTACCTGTAAGGTCTACTACACCTGTTGTATTCAGCATTTCACTGTAAGGTCTACTACACCTGTTGTATTCAGCATTTCACTGTAAGGTCTACTAAACCTGTTGTATTCAGCATTTCACTGTGAGGTCTACTACACCTGTTGTATTCAGCATTTACCTGTAAGGTCTACTACACCTGTTGTATTCAGCATTTCACTGTAAGGTCTACTACACCTGTTGTATTCAGCATTTCACTGTAAGGTCTACTACACCTGTTGTATTCAGCATTTCACTGTAAGGTCTACTACACCTGTTGTATTCAGCATTTCACTGTAAGGTCTACTACACCTGTTGTATTCAGCATTTCACTGTAAGGTCTACTACACCTGTTGTATTCAGCATTTCACTGTGAGGTCTACTACACCTGTTGCATTCAGCTCATGTGACTAATAACTAGTGATTTGATTTGATTTGGTGTATACCTAGATTAGTGTCATAGTTTAGGTATATCC
>NC_068444.1:13192448-13242448 GCF_023373465.1 Oncorhynchus keta | reverse complement strand
CTCTCTCTCCTGCTAATTCCCTCACTCTCCCCTCTCTCTCTCTCTCTTTCTCTCTCTCTCCTCTCTCTATCCTGCTAATTCCCTCACTCTCCCTCCCTCTCTATCCTGCTAATTCCCTCACTCTCCCTCTCTCTCTCCTGCTAATTACCTTTCTTCTCTCTCTCTCTCTCTCTCTCTCTCTCTCTCTCTCTCTCTCCTGCTCTACCTCTCTCTCTCTCTCTCCTGCTAATTCCCTCACCTCTCTCTCCTCTCTCCCTCTCTATCCTGCTAATTCCCTCACACTCTCTCTCTCTCTCCTGCTAATTCCCCCACTCTCCCTCTCTCTCTCTCTCTTTCTCTCTCTCTCCCTCTCTATCCTGCTAATCCCTCACTCTCCCTCCCTCTCTATCCTGCTAATTCCCTCACTCTCCCTCTCTCTCTCCTGCTAATTACCTCTCTCTCTCTCTCTCTCTCTCTCTCTCTCTCTCTCTCTCTCTCTCTCTCTCTCTCTCTCTCTCTCTCTCTCCTGCTAATTACCTCACTCCCTCTCTCTTCTCTATTCTGACTTTTCTTGTCTTATGTGTCGTTCCACCAATTCGGTGCCTTTTGAGAAGTGTAACTTTTTGTTGATAAAGAGCACATGTTCAACTTCCTTAAAAACATGTGAAACGAGATGTGAATTAAAGAAAGCATTCTATAGTGTCTATGGAAGGTCCAAGAATGTTAATAGACTGAGTGTGTGTGTGTGTGTGTGTGTGTGTGTGTGTGTGTGTGTGTGTGTGTGTGTGTGTGTGTGTGTGTGTGTGTGTGTGTGTGTGTGTGTGTGTGTGTGTGTGTGAGTGTGTGAGTGTGTGGTGGGGGGGAGTGTCTTTTCAAACAGCTCTTACACTAAAAGGGCATTACCATAATTTTCACAATTTCACAGTATTATTCCATCCTCATAGTGTGGAAATATATATAAAATACTGGAAAATCACGTTTTTGATTCCACTGGGCATTTAGGTGTCAAATAACGCAACAGGGTTGACCATAATAACAGGTTGAAGATTTCCTCTCAGTCAGAAATTCCATGTGCCAGGTGAAATGGAAGCTTGTCATGTGCAACAGGGAAGCCAGAAATCGCCTTGTGCCAGGTGAAATGGAAGCTTGTCATGTGCAACAGGAAGCAGAAAGGGTTGTGCCAGGTGAAATGGAAGCTTGTCATGTGCAACAGGAAGCCAGAAATCGCCTTGTGCCAGGTGAAATGGAAGCTTGTCATGTGCAACAGGGAAGCGGACATTGAATGTTCAGGCTTCAATAGTTGTTGATATTTTTTACTGTTAAAACATTTCTATTGGCTGTCTGTCTAACAGAGTGGACGCTCTAATTGATCTGTTTTTCCCACCACAAAACACCAGAAAATGAAAAGAGTAGATCCATCTCGCCTGCTTTTACTCTTTGGTTTGACTATTAGATGTTCAATGTAATCTTTAGATTATTTTAAAAGGGAATAGTTTCACCATATTAAAATGAGAGTTCAGACAACGTAACAGAGTGGACCTTAACATGAAGGACAGATGGAAATGAATTACTAATCACATTAAATAAATAACAATCTTCAGAAATGACTGTCAATATAACAAAAATAACTAAGGCTTTACAATGATGGTTAAACTTGGAGTAATGATTTCAGCGGGTTCAAATATTCTTCGAAGTCACATGGAGGAACATTTTTACACTTTAGTAAGTCTGTATTCAGATAGAAACAAATCTGATTTATTTAATTCTCTATGTGGTCTATATTAAAGGGTACTTCCTTTAATTAACAGGCTTTTAAAATTCAACATTGGTGAACAATTCCTACTTAAAATATCAAAGGGATGCAAAAGGCACTCTTTTCGTGGAACACACGCACGCGCGCGCGCACACGCACTCACACACACACACACACACACACACACACACACACACACACACACACACACACACACACACACACACACACACACACACACACACACACACATGTTTATTTAGTAAATATTTACTCTTTTTCTTAAACTGCATTGTTGGTTATGGGCTTGTAAGTAAGGATTTCACGGTACACCTGAAATACTGACGTAGAAGCCCATAAACCAACAATGCAGTTTTAACAAAAATAAGTGTTAAGAAACTATTTACTAAAATAAACTGAAGTTAAAACAAAAAGAAATCCCTGTATACAGGGCCCATAGGGCTCTGGTAAAAAGTAGTGCACTAGGGAATACAGTTCCACTTGGGGCAGAGACCAGGGAGGGTTGGCTGGGAGTCAGAGTCAGTAGGAGGCCGGAGATTGAGCTCATAATTATCCTTAATGTAACTACACAGCGATGCTACACACACATAGATTCTCCTGTCCTGTCTGTCTGCTCCACATTCTCCTGTCCTGTCTGTCTGCTCCACATTCTCCTGTCTGTCTGCTCCACATTCTCCTGTCTGTCTGCTCCACATTCTCCTGTCCTGTCTGTCTGCTCCACATTCTCCTGTCTGTCTGCTCCACATTCTCCTGTCTGTCTGCTCCACATTCTCCTGTCTGTCTGCTCCACATTCTCCTGTCCTGTCCTGTCTGTCTGCTAAACATTCTCCTGTCTGTCTGCTCCACGTTCTTCTGTCCTGTCCTGTCTGTCTGCTCCACGTTCTCCTGTCTGTCTGCTCCACATTCTCCTGAATGTCTGCTCCACATTCTCCTGTGTCTGCTCAACATTCTCCTGTCTGTCTGCTCAACATTCTCCTGTCCTGTCTGTCTGCTCCACAATCTCCTGTCCTGTCTGTCTGCTCCACATTCTCCTGTCCTGTCTGTCTGCTCTACATTTCTCCTGTCCCGTCTGTCTGCTCCACATTCTCCTGTATGTCTGCTCAACATTCACCTGTCCTGTCTGTCTGCTCCACATTCTCCTGTCATGTCTGTCTGTCCACATTTACCTGTCCTGTCTGTCTGCTCCACAATCACCTGTTCTGTCTGTCTGCTCCACATTCTCCTGTCCTGTCTGTCTGCTCCACATTCACCTGTCCTGTCTGTCTGCCCCACATTCTCCTGTCTGTCTGCTCCACATTCACCTGTCCTGTCTGTCTGCCCCACATTCTCCTGTCCTGTCTGTCTGCTCCATATTCTCCTGTCTGTCTGCTCCACATTCACCTGTCCTGTCTGTCTGCCCCACATTCTCCTGTCCTGTCTGTCTGCTCCACATTCTCCTGTCCTGTCTGTCTGCCCCACATTCTCCTGTCTGTCTGCTCCACATTCTCCTGTCCTGTCTGTCTGCTCCACATTCCTGTCCTGTCTGTCTGCTCCACATTCTCCTGTCTGTCTGCTCCACATTCACCTGTCCTGTCTGTCTGCCCCACATTCTCCTGTCTGTCTGCTCCACATTCACCTGTCCTGTCTGTCTGCCCCACATTCTCCTGTCCTGTCTGTCTGCTCCATATTCTCCTGTCTGTCTGCTCCACATTCACCTGTCCTGTCTGTCTGCCCCACATTCTCCTGTCCTGTCTGTCTGCTCCACATTCTCCTGTCCTGTCTGTCTGCCCCACATTCTCCTGTCTGTCTGCTCCACATTCTCCTGTCCTGTCTGTCTGTGTGACATTCTCCTGTCCTGTCTGTCTGCTCCATATTCTCCTGTCTGTCTGCCCCACATTCTCCTCTCCTGTCTCTCTGCTCCATATTCTCCTGTCTGTCTGCTCCACATTCACCTGTCCTGTCTGTCTGCCCCACATACTCCTGTCCTGTCTGTCTGCTCCATATTCTCCTGTCTGTGTGCTGACATTCTCCTGTCTGTCTGTCTGTCTGTCTGTCTGTCTGTCTGTCTGTCTGTCTGTCTGTCTGTCTGTCTGTCTGTCTGTCTGTCTGTCTGTCTGTCTGTCTGTCTGGCTGTCTGTCTGTCTGTCTGTCTGTCTGTCTGTCTGCCCACATTCTCCTGTCCTGTCTGTCTGCTCCACATTCTCCTGTCTGTCTTTCCACAATCACCTGTTCTGTCTGTCTGCTCCACATTCTCCTGTCCTGTCTGTCTGCTCCACATTCTCCTGTCCTGTCTGTCTGCTCCACATTGTCCTGTCCACATTCAGCTTACAGGTCGGAGAGACAGACAGTCAAATGGTCTGCACATAGCTTGTATCACAAAAGAAATCACACACGCAAACACGCCACCACACACACACACACACACACACACACACACACACACACACACACACACACACACACACACACACACACACACACACACACACACACATGCCCTCAGAGCTCTGGCTGGGGGTGTGAGAGCAGTGTGTGATCAGAATGGGAGAAAGACCAGGGCTGAGTCAGAGGAATTAATTGAGGTAGTTTGTTTCATGGCGGGGAGTCTATTAAATGGTATGTCACTATTGTACCACAGGGAGTAGAGAGAGAGAGACAAAGACAGAGACAGAGACAGAGAGAGAGAGTGAAAGAGATGAAGGGAGTGTAGGGGAGTAGAGAGGGGGAGGAGGAGAGAGAGAAGGAGAGGACCGAGAGAGAGAGGGAGGGAGGGAGGGAGGGAGGGAGGGAGGGAGGGAGGGAGGGGGAGGGAGGAAGGAAGGAGGGAGGGAGGGAGGGAGGGAGGGAGGGAGGGAGGGAGGGAGGGAGGGAGGGAGGGATTGGAGGGAGGGAGGGAGGAAGGCCAGGCCCATCATCACTCCTCTAATGTCTTTGGATTGTCCTGCTGTTCAACATTAACAATGTCCCTGCTCTCTCTCACCTCCTCCATTCCTCGTCCTTCCTCCTCCAACCGACACAATGATTGCCATGAAATGAAAACTGTCTACAATCCTTAAAGCCACCAACTGTCCATGCGCACACTGTTACATGCCGACCACACCACTCGCATTGCATAATAAATGTACACCTACGTTATTCGGTCGTTGTATCCACACTGCTTGCGCACATCGACGAGCGTCTGTGTAGTCAATCGTTATTTGTGACGCTCAACACACTGCAAGTCCCGCCTCTCCCGTCTCGTCATTGGTTTTTAGGAGCATATACCCACATCCTCGTTGGTTTTTAGGAGCATATACCCACATCCTCATTGGTTTTTAGGAGCATATACCCACATCCTCATTGGTTTTTAGGAGCATATACCCACATCCTCATTGGTTTTTAGGAGCATATACCCACATCCTCATTGGTTTTTAGGAGCATATACCCACATCCTCATTGGTTTTTAGGAGCATATACCCACATCCTCATTGGTTTTTAGGAGCATATACCCACATCCTCATTGGTTTTTGGGAGCATATACCCACGTGAGTGATTGACAGATGAACTGACATCCACACTCCAGTTGGTTGTAGTAATGCACCGTAAAGTTGGTTGTAGTACCAGTCAATATAAACCCTACCAACTGTCTACTTGTTCTCTCTTACATTCCCAGTCAATATAAACCCTACCAACTGTCTACTTGTTCTCTCTTACATTCCCAGTCAATATAAACCCTACCAACTGTCTACTTGTTCTCTCTTACATTCCCAGTCAATGTAAACCCTACCAACTGTCTACTTGTTCTCTCTTACATTCCCAGTCAAAATAAACCCTACCAACTGTCTACTTGTTCTCTCTTACATTCCCAGTCAATTTAAATAAAACTAAATACAAAATTATAATAACAATGTTTTATTATGAACACCTGCACACGATTACATTCCTTGTTAATGTAAACCCACCAACTATCCACGTGTAAACACTTCCACTTCCTGTTAATGTAAACCCACCAACTATCCACGAGTAAACACTTCCACTTCCTGTTATTTTAAACCCACCAACTATCCACGAGTAAACACTTCCACTTCCTGTTATTTTAAACCCACCAACTATCCACGAGTAAACACTTCCACTTCCTGTTATTTTAAACCCACCAACTATCCACGAGTAAACACTTCCACTTCCTGTTAATGTACACCCACCAACTATCCACGAGTAAACACTTCCACTTCCTGTTAATGTAAACCCACCAACTATCCACGTGTAAACACTTCCACTTCCTGTTAATGTAAACCCACCTACTATCCACGAGTAAACACTTCCACTTCCTGTTAATGTAAACCCACCAACTATCCACGTGTAAACACTTCCACTTCCTGTTAATGTAAACCCACCAGCTATCCACGTGTAAACACTTCCACTTCCTGTTAATTTAAAGACATCAACTATCCACCTGTTCAGACTTCAAATTCCCGTCAACTTATGTTGACAACTGAAATGCAATATTTCAATGAATCAACTGAAAACTACTTTGGTCTGAAATATGAAACACATCTGACAAGGGACTCTAGAGAGGTGAAAGATGGAGAGACCTACCATGTAAGAGGTAGAAACAGAGAGAGAGATGGAAAAAGACGGCAAGTGAATGAACGATAGAATGATAGAATGTAGGAGAAGGAGAGGAGTGGGTGTGTTGTTGGCCTGCGTCAGGTGCCAAGTTCCTGTCTGAGTTCTACTACCCAGAAACCCCAGCTCTCTCCCGTCTCAGTAAGTTGAGGCAGAAATATTGACTGGCAAGCACTCTGCCCAATCAAATTAGTTTTCTGAAAGACATGCCAAAGGTGACGCCGGGGAGAGAGTTTAAATGGTGGAGGGACAGAGGGACGGAGGGTGGGGAGTGATAACAACATGGGGAATGAAGTGATTACTGTTGAGAGAGATTACTGGAAGAGAAATATCAAGTAGCGATAGAAAGAGGGACACAGAGAGAACTAAAAATGAAAGAGAGGAAGGGTAGAGCCAAAGGAACAGAGAAAACATTGGGTCAGGAAGCTCCTCTGTAATCACAGACAGACACACAGCAGCTAATTCACACAAAGTGGTGACACAAAGACGACGAGTAACTTAGTGAAGACCTAAGATATGTGACACACTTTCCCACTCACAGCAAACAAATACACACACACACACACCAAGACAGTTGTGAACAGGGCAAGACAAAGCCTATTCCCCCTCAGGAAACTAAAAAGATTTGGCATGGGTCCTCAGATCCTCAAAAGGTTCTACAGCGAGAGCATCTTGACTGGCTGCATCACTGCCTGATATGGCAACTGCTCGGCCTCCGACCACAAGGCACTACAGAGGGTAGTGCGAACGGCCCAGTACATCACTGGGGCCAAGCTGCCTGCCATCCAGGACCTCTATACCAGGTGGTGTCAGAGGAAGGCCCTAAAAGTTGTCAAAGACCCCAGCCACCCCAGTCATAGACTGTTCTCTCCACATGGCAAGCGGTACCAGAGTGCCAAGTCTAGGACAAAAAGGCTTCTCAACAGACTTTACCCCCAAGCCATAAGACTCCTGAACAGGTAATAAAATGGCTACCCGAACTATTTGCATTGTGTGTGTGTGTGTGTGTGTGTGTGTGTGTGTGTGTGTGTGTGTGTGTGTGTGTGTGTGTGTGTGTGTGTGTGTGTGTGTGTGTGTGTGTGTGTGTGTGTGTGTGTGTGTGTGTGTCTTTGTGTGTGTGTGTGTCTTTGTGTGTGTGTGTGTGTGTCTGTGTGTGTGTTAGTGTGTGTGTGTTAGTGTTTGTGTGTCTGTGTGTTTGTGTGTGTGTGTGTGTGTGTGTGTGCTTGCGAATCTAGACCTGAATGAGCACCATGAGGTACCAGACAAACATCTTCTGTAAACGACTGAAGTTGAAAATACACAACCTGCCTAACTCATAAATACTTCACAGCGCTATCAGTCAGTCCAGGTGAAACTCTCACATTACACCAGACATTACAGAACCAGTTGTTTTCAATGTTCTGTCTCCAGATAGACTGGCTCTGTTCATCATTCAGGTTGTTTTCAATGTTCTATCTCCAGATAGACTGGCTCTGTTCATCATTCAGGTTGTTTTCAATGTTCTGTCTCCAGATAGACTGGCTCTGTTCATCATTCAGGTTGTTGTCAATGTTCTGTCTCCAGATAGACTGGCTCTGTTCATCATTCAGGTTGTTTTCAATGTTCTGTCTCCAGATAGACTGGCTCTGTTCATCATTCAGGTTGTTTTCAATGTTCTGTCTCCAGATAGACTGGCTCTGTTCATCATTCAGGTTGTTGTCAATGTTCTGTCTCCAGATAGACTGGCTCTGTTCATCATTCAGGTTGTTTTCAATGTTCTGTCTCCAGATAGACTGGCTCTGTTCATCATTCAGGTTGTTTTCAATGTTCTGTCTCCAGATAGACTGGCTCTGTTCATCATTCAGGTTGTTGTCAATGTTCTGTCTCCAGATAGACTGGCTCTGTTCATCATTCAGGTTGTTTTCAATGTTCTGTCTCCAGATAGACTGGCTCTGTTCATCATTCAGGTTGTTTTCAATGTTCTGTCTCCAGATAGACTGCTCTGTTCATCATTCAGGTTGTTTTCATGTTCATTCAGATAGACTGGCTCTGTTCATCATTCAGGTTGTTTTCAATGTTCTGTCTCCAGATAGACTGGCTCTGTTCATCATTCAGGTTGTTTTCAATGTTCTGTCTCCAGATAGACTGGCTCTGTTCATAATTCAGAGACACAGCAGAACACAGGTGTGTGTGTGTGTTTGTCTGTGTGTGTGTGTTTTAATTTAGTTTAGGTTTTTGGTACAGGATAGGGTAAAGTTTAGGTTTATGGTACAGGATAGGGTGAGGTTTAGGTTTATGGTACAGGATAGGGTTAAGTTTAGGGTTATGGTACAGGATAGGGTTAAGTTTAGGTTTATGCTACAGGATAGGGTGAAGTTTAGGGTTATGGTACAGGATAGGGTTAAGTTTAGGGTTATGGTACAGGATAGGGTGAAGTTTAGGGTTATGGTACAGGATAGGGTTACGTTTAGGGTTATGGTACAGGATAGGGTGAGGTTTAGGGTTATGGTACAGGATAGGGTTACATTTAGGGTTATGGTAGATGATAGGGTTAAATTTAGGGTTATGGTACAGGATAGGGTTAAGTTTAGTTGTTAACTTTACATTCTAAGGTTAGGCGTTAACTCAGAATGGTTAAGGTATAGGTTAAAGGTAGGCATGAACTCTGATTGGTTAAGGTAAAGGTTAATGTTAGGTATTAACTCTGA
This sequence comes from Oncorhynchus keta, assembly GCF_023373465.1. Taxonomy (NCBI): domain Eukaryota; kingdom Metazoa; phylum Chordata; class Actinopteri; order Salmoniformes; family Salmonidae; genus Oncorhynchus; species Oncorhynchus keta. The sequence goes on along the minus strand of NC_068444.1, from coordinate 13,233,424 downwards.
ATGGTTAAGGTAAAGGTTAATGTTAGGTATTAACTCTGATTGGTTAAGGTAAGGGTTAAGGTTAGGTATTAACTCTGATTGGTTAAGGTAAGCGTTAAGGGTTGTGATTGGCTTGAAACAAAAATCTCTAAAACAACTTTCTGTCACTGGATTAGAACATGGGCAGATCCTCCCCCTTTCTCCTCCCCCCTTCTCCTCCGCTCCCTCCCCTTTCTCCTCCGCTCCCTCCCCTTTCTCCTCCACTCCCTCCCCTTTCTCCTCCGCCCCCATCTTTCTCCTCCTCCCTCCCCTTTCTCCTCCAATCCCTCCCCTTTCTCCTCCGCCCTCTCCCCTTTCTCCTCCACTCCCTCCCCCTTCTCCTCCACTCCCTCCCCTTGCTCCTCCACTACCTCCCCTTTCTCCTCCACCCTCTCCCCTTTCTCCTCCACTCCCTCCCCCTTCTCCTCCGCTCCCTCCCCCTTCTCCTCTGCTCCCTCCACCTTCTCCTCCACTCCCTCCCCCTTCTGTACCCTCTCTTCTCCTCTGCTCCCTCCCCTTTCTCCTCCACTCCCTCCCCCTTCTCCTCCACTCCCTCCCCCTTCTCCTCCGCTCCCTCCCCATTCTGTACCCTCTCTTCTCCTCCGCTCCCTCCCCATTCTGTACCCTCTCTTCTCCTCCGCTCCCTCCCCATTCTGTACCCTCTCTTCTCCTCCACTCCCTCCCCATTCTGTACCCTCTCTTCTCCTCCGCTCCCTCCCCATTCTGTACCCTCTCTTCTCCTCCACTCCCTCCCCATTCTGTACCCTCTCTTCTCCTCCACCCCTCCCCATTCTGTACCCTCTCTTCTCCTCTGCCCCCTCCCCATTCTGTACCCTCTCTTCTCCTCTGCCCCCTCCCCATTCTGTACCCCTGCTTCTCCTCTGCCCCTCCCTGCCTGTACCCTCTCTTCTCCCTGCCTGCCTCCCCATGCCTGTACCCTGCCTGCCTGCCTGCCTGCCTCCCTCCCTGCCTCCCTCCCCTCCCTCCCTCCCTCCCTCCCTCCCTCCCTGCCTGCCTGCCTGCCTGCCTGCCTGCCTGCCTGCCTGCCTGCCTGCCTGCCTGCCTCCCTGCCTCCCTGCCTCCCTGCCTGCCTGCCTCCCTGCCTGCCTGCCTGCCTGCCTGCCTGCCTGCCTGCCTGCCTCCCTCCCTCCCTCCCTCCCTCCCTCCCTGCCTCCCTGCCTCCCTGCCTCCCTCCCTCCCTGCCTGCCTGCCTTTAGTGCTGACCAGAGTGCAACATCTTAACACTCACATTCAGCATAACTATAAGACATGCTACTCTATTTCCCTGTCCAATCCCGTTCTAATCTAATCCAGATCAATTACTTTTTTCTAACTTTAAAAAGTGTGTTTGGGGAAATTAAAATCTATGAAGGTTGGAGCAAATTACTGAACTATGGTTTTAATCAAATGCTATGTACATATCCCTACCCCAAAACTGTGTGTGTGTGTGTGTGTGTGTGTGTTATTGTGTGTGTGTGTGTGTGTGTGTGTGTGTGTGTGTGTGTGTGTGTGTGTGTGTGTGTGTGTGTGTGTGTGTGTGTGTGTGTGTGTGTGTGTGTGTGTGTGTGTGTGTGTGTGTGAGTGTAGCTCTGTGTACCATATTCACACACCTTTCACCAGCTCAGGCTGGATAACAGTTCAGGACTTGAGGAACCCGTTAAACAAGACAGAGAGATAAAATAATTACAACGGAGTTTGTATTAAAATGGAATGGAGTCACACATCTGTTCATCTCAAACAGGACATGGTCCAACCAAAGTCATTTACACAAACAACTATCTCTCTGTCTCCCTCGCTCTCATTTTCCATCTCTCTATCTCTCTCATTTTCCATCTCTCTATCTCTCTCATTTTCCATCTCTCTATCTCTCTCATTGTCCATCTCTCTATCTCTCTCATTTTCCATCTCTCTATCTCTCTCATTTTCCATCTCTCTATCTCTCTCATTTTCCATCTCTCTATCGCTCTCATTTTCCATCTCTCTATATCGCTCTCATTTTCCATTCCATCTGTCCTCTGTCCTTTCTTTCTTTCTTTCTTTCTTTCTTTCTTTCTTTCTTTCTTTCTTTCTTTCTTTCCTTCTATCCGTTTCCATTCCTTCTCCCCTCTCTCCCCCTCTCTCTCATCGCCCTTTATCTGTCCCCCTCTCTCTCTCCACTATCTCTCTTCCTCTCTCCTTTCTCTCAACCCCCCCCCCCTCTCTCTCTGTCCCCCTCTCCCACTCTCCTCTCCAGTAGAGTGTAATCTCTAACCTCTTATTGCTGTGGAATCCACTGTGGCTGGTGTACATCTCAGGTGCTGATCAGGGTATGTATTTCGAATGGGACATTCTCTACACTGTTACCAGCTACTGTAGTACATGGGCTGGAACCAGGGCAAGCAGGACACACACAGGTGGAAGCACACACACACACACACACACACACACACACACACACACACACACACACACACATGCGGACAGATGCATGCAAGCGCTCTGTCACACACACAGACACCGACATGTAAGCACGCAGGCACACGCACACAGGCTTGTACAGACGCATGTACGCTCTCACACACACACACACACACACACACACACACACACACACACACACACACACACACACACACACACACACACACACACACACACACACACACACACACACATACACACACATACACACACACACACACACACACACACACACACACACACACACACACACACACACACACACACACACACACACACACACGTCACACACACACACACATGGGTTCACACACACACACACACACACACACACACACACACACACACACACAACACACACATACACACACACACACACACACACTACCTCTGAAAGCAGCACTAATTATTGTTTGGGGCTATAGCCTGACAGCTCCTGCACATTCAGCACCGCCTGTCCGATGTGTCTCTCACCAACACTGTGAGAATGAGTGTGTGTATGGGTTGGGGGTGGAGGGGGGGACATGTAGTGATTGAATTGAAGAAGTGAGGGAGGGCAGGTAGTGATTGAATAGAAGAAGTGAGGGAAGACAGGTAGCGATTGAATTGAAGAGGAGAAATAGGGACAGAAAAGGAGAGAAAGGCTGTGTATGTGTATATGTGTGTGTGTGTGTGTGTGTGTGTGTGTGTGTGTGTGTGTGTGTGTGTGTGTGTGTGTGTGTGTGTGTGTGTGTGTGTGTGGAGGGATGGGGTGTGTGGGATGGAGAGGGATGGAGAGAGAGAGGGATGGAGAGAGAGGGATGGAGAGAGTGAGGGATGAAGAGAGAGAGAGTGAGAAGGATGGAGAGAGTGAGGGATGGAGAGAGTGAGGGATGGAGAGAGAGGGATGGAGAGAGTGAGGGATGGAGAGAGGGATGGAGAGCGTGAGGGATGGAGAGAGAGAGGGATTGAGAGAGAGAGTGATAGAGAGATGGAGGGATGGAGAGAGTGAGGGATGGAGAGAGTGAGGGATGGAGAGTGAGGGATGGAGAGAGAGGGATGGAGAGAGTGAGGGATGGAGAGAGGGATGGAGAGTGTGAGGGATGGAGAGAGTGAGGGATGGAGATAGTGACGTATGAGGAGGAGTATTGTGACAGCAGACGTCGCTCAGTGAGCCTTTAGAGAGGTGTAAAATGAGTCATGAATCAATCGTATGCCGATTATGTCAAAATGTGGGGATCCACATGGAAAGGGGTTAAGAACACACACACACACAAACACACACACACACACACACACACACACACACACTCCATTATCATGTTTGGCTAAATCGATCCTCATGGATAACAGAAAGAGGAGGAGTTAGAGAGAGGAAGAGGAGTACTGGTCATAGAGGAAGAGGAGTGGTGAGAGAGGAAGAGGAGGAGTGGTGAGACACTGAGACAGAGAGGAAGAGGAGGACAGGTGGAGAGGTGGGACACAGAGAGAGAGGAAGAGGAGGAGTGGTGAGACACTGAGACAGAGAGGAAGAGGAGGAGAGGTGGGACGCTGAGACAGAGAGGAAGAGGCTAGTGGTGAGACACTGAGACAGAGAGGAAGAGGAGGAGTGGTGAGACACTGAGACAGAGAGGAAGAGGAGGAGTGGTGAGACACTGAGACAGAGAGGAAGAGGAGGAGAGAGGGGACGCTGAGACAGAGAGGAAGAGGAGGAGTGGTGAGACACTGAGACAGAGAGGAAGAGGAGGAGTGGTGAGACACTGAGACAGAGAGGAAGAGGAGGAGAGGTGGGACGCTGAGACAGAGAGGAAGAGGAGGAGAGGTGGGAGGCTGAGACAGAGAGGAAGAGGAGGAGTGGTGAGACACTGAGACAGAGAGGAAGAGGAGGAGAGAGGGGATGCTGAGACAGAGAGGAAGAGGAGGAGAGGTGGGACACTGAGACAGAGAGGAAGAGGAGGAGAGAGGGGATGCTGAGACAGAGAGGAAGAGGAGGAGAGGTGGGACACTGAGACAGAGAGGAAGAGGAGGAGTGGTGAGACACTGAGACAGAGAGGAAGAGGAGGAGATGTGGGACGCTGAGACAGAGAGGAAGAGGAGGAGAGGTGGGACACTGAGACAGAGAGGAAGAGGAGGAGAGGTGGGACGCTGAGACAGAGAGGACGAGGAGGAGAGGTGGGACACTGAGACAGAGAGGAAGAGGAGGAGAGGTGGGATACTGAGACAGAGAGGAAGAGGAGGAGAGGTGGGACACTGAGACAGAGAGGAAGAGGAGGAGAGGTGGGATGCTGAGACAGAGAGGAAGAGGTGGAGAGGTGGGACACTGAGACAGAGAGGAAGAGGAGGAGAGGTGGGACGCTGAGACAGAGAGGAAGAGGAGGAGAGGTGGGACGCTGAGACAGAGAGGAAGAGGAGGAGAGGTGGGACGCTGAGACAGAGAGGAAGAGGAGGAGAGGTGGGAAGCTGAGACAGAGAGGAAGAGGTGGAGAGGTGGGACACTGAGACAGAGAGGAAGAGGAGGAGAGGTGGGACACTGAGACAGAGAGGAAGAGGGGGAGAGGTGGGACGCTGAGACAGAGAGTGGTGGAGGGCGAGAGTGAACAGTTTACAAGAAATTCGACAAAGGGCAAGAAATGAACAGAAAAGTGGGGAGAGTAGAAAATAAAGCCAAATGCCAACATCGACAGTTAATTTAAAGACAGATTATTGAGTTTAAAGACAGGTTATTGAATTTAAAGAGACATTATTGAATTTGAAGACAGGTTATTGAGTTTAAAGACAGGTTATTGAGTTTAAAGACAGGTTATTGATTTTAAAGACAGGTTATTGAGTTTAAAGACAGGTTATTGATTTTAAAGACAGGTTATTGAATTTAAAGAGACATTATTGAATTTGAAGACAGGTTGTTGATTTTAAAGACAGGTTATTGAATTTAAAGAGACATTATTGAATTTGAAGACAGGTTATTGATTTTAAAGACAGTTTATTGAATTTGAAGACAGGTAATTGAATTTGAAGACAGGTTATTGATTTTAAAGACAGTTTATTGAATTTGAAGACAGGTTATTGAATTTAAAGACAGGTTTGCTCCCGAGTGGCGCAATGGTCTATTGCACTAGATCTCAGTGCAAGTGGCGACACTACAGACCCTGGTTCGATCCCGGGAGTCCCATGGAGTGGCACACTCAGACCAAGCTGACTCCACACTCCAAGACTGCTTCCATCACGTGGACTGGGACATGTTTCGTATTGCGTCAGATAAAAATATTGACGAATACGCTGATTCGGTGTGCGAGTTCATTAGAACGTGCGTCGAAGATGTCATTCCCATAGCAACGATAAAAACATTCCCTAACCAGAAACCATGGATTGATGGCAGCATTCGCGTGAAACTGAAAGCGCGAACCACTGCTTTTAATCAGGGCAAGGTGTCTGGTAACATGTCCAAATATAAACAATGCAGCTATTCCCTCCGCAAGGCTATTAAACAAGCTAAGCGTCAGTACAGAGACAAAGTGGAATCTCAATTCAATGGCTCAGACACAAGAGGCATGTGGCAGGGTCTACAGTCAATCACGGACTACAAGAAGAAACCCAGCCCAGTCACGGACCAGAATGTCTTGCTCCCAGGCAGACTAAATAACTTTTTGCCCGCTTTGAGGACAATACAGTGCCACTGACACGGCCTGCAACGAAAACATGCGGTCTCTCCTTCACTGCAGCCGTGTTGAGTAAGACATTTAAACGTGTTAACCCTCGCAAGGCTGCAGGCCCAGACGGCATCCCCAGCCGCGCCCTCAGAGCATGCGCAGACCAGCTGGCCGGTGTGTTTACGGACATATTCAATCAATCCCTATACCAGTCTGCTGTTCCCACATGCTTCAAGAGGGCCACCATTGTTCCTGTTCCCAAGAAAGCTAAGGTAACTGAGCTAAACGACTACCGCCCCGTAGCACTCACTTCCGTCATCATGAAGTGCTTTGAGAGACTAGTCAAGGACCATATCACCTCCACCCTACCTGACACCCTAGACCCACTCCAATTTGCTTACCGCCCAAATAGGTCCACAGACGATGCAATCTCAACCACACTGCACACTGCCCTAACCCACCTGGACAAGAGGAATACCTATGTGAGAATGCTGTTCATCGACTACAGCTTGGCATTCAACACAATAGTACCCTCCAAGCTCGTCATCAAGCTCGAGACCCTGGGTCTCGACCCCGCCCTGTGCAACTGGGTACTGGACTTCCTGACGGGCCGCCCCCAGGTGGTGAGGGTAGGCAACAACATCTCCTCCCCGCTGATCCTCAACACGGGGGCCCCACAAGGGTGCGTTCTGAGCCCTCTCCTGTACTCCCTGTTCACCCACGACTGCGTGGCCACGCACGCTCCAACTCAATCATCAAGTTTGCGGACGACACAACAGTGGTAGGCTTGATTACCAACAACGACGAGACGGCCTACAGGGGGAGGTGAGGGCCCTCGGAGTGTGGTGTCAGGAAAATAACCTCACACTCAACGTCAACAAAACTAAGGAGATGATTGTGGACTTCAGGAAACAGCAGAGGGAACACCCCCCTATCCACATCGATGGAACAGAAGTGGAGAGGGTAGCAAGTTTTAAGTTCCTCGGCATACACATCACAGACAAACTGAATTGGTCCACTCACACTGACAGCGTCGTGAAGAAGGAGCAGCAGCGCCTCTTCAACTGCAGGAGGCTGAAGAAATTTGGCTTGTCACCAAAAGCACTCACAAACTTCTACAGATGCACAATCGAGAGCATCCTGGCGTGCTGTATCACCGCCTGGTACGGCAACTGCTCCGCCCTCAACCGTAAGGCTCTCCAGAGGGTAGTGAGGTCTGCACAACGCATCACCGGGGACAAACTACCTGCCCTCCAGGACACCTACACCACCCGATGTTACAGGAAGGCCATAAAGATCATCAAGGACATCAACCACCCGAGCCACTGCCTGTTCACCCCGCTATCATCCAGAAGGCGAGGTCAGTACAGGTGCATCAAAGCTGGGACCGAGAGACTGAAAAACAGCTTCTATCTCAAGGCCATCAGACTGTTAAACAGCCACCACTAACATTGAGTGGCTGCTGCCAACACACTGTCATTGACACTGACCCAACTCCAGCCACTTTAATAATGGGAATTGATGGGAAATGATGGAAATATATCACTAGCCACTTTAAACAATGCTACCTTATATAATGTTACTTACCCTACATTAATCATCTCATATGCATACGTATATACTGTACTCTACATCATCGACTGCATCCTTATGTAATACATGTATCACTAGCCACTTTAACTATGCCACTTTGTTTACTTTGTCTACAAACTCATCTCATATGTATATACTGTACTCGATACCATCTACTGTATGCTGCTCTGTACCATCACTCATTCATATATCCTTATGTACATAATCTTTATCCCCTTACACTGTGTATAAGACAGTAGTTTTGGAATTGTTAGTTAGATTACTTGTTGGTTATCACTGCATTGTCGGAACTAGAAGCACAAGCATTTCGCTACACTCGCATTAACATCTGCTAACCATGTGTATGTGACAAATACAATTTGATTTGATTTGAACGTCGTCCGGTTTAGGGGAGGGTTTGGCAGGGGTTTGGCCGTCCTTGTAAAAAAGGAATTTGTTATTTTATTTTTATTTAACCAGGCAAGTCAGTTAAGAACATATTCTTATTTTCAATGACGGCCTGGGAACAGTGGGTTAACTGCCTGTTCAGGGGCAGAACGACAGATTTGTACCTTGGCAGCTCGGGGGTTTGAACTCGCAACCTTCCGGTTACTAGTCCAACGCTCTAACCACTAGGCTACGCTGCCGCCCCCCCAAGTCTTAACTGACTTGCCTAGTTAAATGAAGGTTAAAATAAACAAAAACATAAAGAGTAAGAAAGGTGGAATGGAGAGGAAGGAGCACACGGGAGGATAACGGAAATAGCAGGGAATCATTTTTGGATGTTTTTGCACCTGAACTCACTGTATTCACCCCTGACCCCATTACCCCTGAAAGGTCATGGCCTTTGATCCCCATCTACCAATTAGTCTGGGTGGAAGTTGTCTTCATAGTGTCCATAGATCTGAGGTAGCTAGGAAGACAGGCTTAACATTTTCAATTGACAAATGTGTCTTCATCATGTAGTTAGCTTATCCAATGGAGAAGAGGGGGGGAGACCCCAAGAATCCAGAATAATTTCAGTAAATATGACTTCATAGATATTCTACATACATGAAGCATGTAGATACAGTTCACAGTAGCTGGAGGATTACATGTGCATAAGCATGAAGAGACAGCGTGTGTGTGTGTGTGTGTGTGTGTGTGTGTGTGTGTGTGTGTGTGTGTGTGTGTGTGTAGACGCTAAAGTTGAAAGGGCATACTGTACCTCTCAGGAATTCACATCTATGTGCTCCCTGCACAGCGTCATGGCATGAAACAGGGGAGTACCTTCACTACACTCTCCTCCTTTCTATCCCCTTCTCCCCTCCTCTATCCCCTTCTCCTCTCCTCTCCTCTATCCCCTTCTTCTCTCCTCTATCCCCTTCTTCTCTCCTCTCTCCCTCTCTCCTCTCCTCTATCCCCTTCTCCTCTCCTCTCCTCTATCCCCCTCTCCTCTATCCCCTTCTCCTCTACTCTCCTCTATCCCCTTCTCCTCTCCTCTCCTCTATCCCCTTCTCCTCTCCTCTCCTCTATCCCCCTCTCCTCTATCCCCTTCTCCTCTCCTCTCCTCTATCCCCTTCTCCTCTCCTCTCATCTATCCCCTTCTCCTCTCCTCTCCTCTATCCCCCTCTCCTATATCCCCCTCTCCTATCTCCTCCTCTCCTCTCCTCTATCCCCCTCTCCTCTCCTCTCTCCCCCTCTCCTCTCCTCTATCCCCTTCTCCTCTCTCCTCTCCTCTATCCCCCTCTCCTCTATCCCCTTCTCCTCTCCTCTCTCCCCCTCTCCTCTCCTCTCTCCCCCTCTCCTCTCCTCTATCCCTTCTCCTCTCCTCTCCTCTATCCCCCTCTCCTCTATCCCCTTCTCCTCTCCTCTATCCCCTTCTCCTCTCCTCTCCTCTATCCCCCTCTCCTCTATCCCCTTCTCCTCTCCTCTCCTCTATCCCCTTCTCCTCTCCTCTCCTCTATCCCCCTCTCCTCTATCCCCCTCTCCTCTCTCCCCCTCTCCTCTCCACTATCCCCCTCTCCTCTCTCCCCCTCTCCTCTCCTCAACCCCATCTCTCCTCTCCTCTATCCCCTCTCCTCTCCTCTATCCCCCTCTCCTCTCTCCCCCTCTCCTCTCCTCTATCCCCCTCTCCTCTGCTTTATCCCCTTCTCATCTCCTCTCTCCCCCTCTCCTCTCCTCAACCTCATCTCTCCTCTCCTCTCTCCCCCTCTCTGCTCTCTCCCCCTCTCCTCTCCTCTCTCCCCCTCTCCTCTCCTCTATCCCCTTCTCCTCTCCTCTCCTCTATCCCCCTCTCCTCTCCTCTCCTCTCTCCCCCTCTCCTCTCTACTATCCCCTTCTCCTCTCCTCTCTCCCCCTCTCCTCTCCTCAACCCCATCTCTTCTCTCCTCTATTCCCCTCTCCTCTCCTCTATCCAATCCTTCTTTCCTCTATCCCCCTCTCTGCTCTCTCCCCCTCTCCTCTCCTCTATCCCTCCTTCTTTCCTCTATCCCCCTCTCTGCTCTCTCTCCCTCTCCTCTCCTCTCCTTTATCCCCCTCTCCTCTATGCCCCCTCCTCTCCTCTATCCCCCTCTCCTCTCCTCTATTTCCCTCTCCTCTCCTCTACCCCACTCTTCTCTCCTCTCCTCTCTCTTCTCTATCCCACCCTCCTCTCCTCAATCCCACTCTCCTCTCCTCTCCTCTCCTCTCCTCTCCTCTCCTCTCCTCTCTAGGACTATCATGGTCAGCTATTCAGCCAGGGAAGCAGCCCTGTAGCCATTCCAGATGCATTAAATAGTCATAACTCTATACAGGTTACATAGAGTACTGACAGATATGCAAGATTGCCATGGACAAGTGGAGGGGGGATGAGGGATAGATGGGATAGAGAAGGATATAGAGAGGGAGGATAGAGAGGGTTAGAGAAATGAGGATGTGTAGTGTTTATGCAGGATCTTGTGATTTGCAGAGGAAAGAGAATAAAAATAGGAAAGGTACAAATATAGAGGGATGAAAGATAGATTGGATGATAGAGGGATGAAAGATAGAGGCATGAAAGATAGAGGGATGAAAGATAGATTGGATGATAGAGGGATGAAAGATAGATTGGATGATAGAGGCATGAAAGATAGAGGGATGAAAGATAGATAGGATGATAGAGGGATGAAAGATAGATTGGATGATAGAGGGATGAAAGATAGATTGGATGATAGAGGCATGAAAGATAGAGGGATGAAAGATAGATTGGATGATAGATGGATGAAAGATAGATTGGATGATAGAGGCATGAAAGATAGAGGGATGAAAGATAGATTGGATGATAGAGGGATGGAAGATAGATTGGATGATAGAGGCATGAAAGATAGAGGGATGAAAGATAGATTGGATGATAGAGGCATGACAGATAGAGGGATGAAAGATAGATTGGATGATTGAGGGATGAAAGATATATTGGATGATAGAGGCATGAAAGATAGAGGGATGAAAGATAGATTGGATGATAGAGGGATGAAAGAAAGATTGGATGATAGAGGGATGAAAGATAGATTGGATGATAGAGGCATGAAAGATAGAGGGATGAAAGATAGATTGGATGATAGAGGCATGAAAGATAGAGGGATGAAAGATAGATTGGATGATAGAGGGATGAAAGATAGATTGGATGATAGAGGCATGAAAGATAGAGGGATGAAAGATAGATTGGATGATAGAGGGATGAAAGATAGATTGGATGATAGAGGCATGAAAGATAGAGGGATGAAAGATAGATTGGATGATAGAGGCATGAAAGATAGAGGGATGAAAGATAGATTGGATGATAGAGGGATGAAAGGTAGATTGGATGATAGAGGCATGAAAGATAGAGGGATGAAAGATGGATTGGATGATAGAGGGATGAAATATATATTGGATGATAGAGGGATGAAAGATAGATTGGATGATAGAGGCATGAAAGATAGAGGGATGAAAGATGGATTGGATGATAGAGGGACGAAATATAGATTGGATGATAGAGGCATGAAAGATAGAGGGATGGAAGATATATTGGATGATAGAGGGATGAAAGATAGATTGGATGATAGAGGCATGAAAGATAGAGGGATGAAAGATAGATTGGATGATAGAGGCATGAAAGATAGAGGGATGAAAGATAGATTGGATGATAGAGGGATGAAAGATAGATTGGATGATAGAGGCATGAAAGATAGAGGGATGAAATATGGATTGGATGATAGAGGGATGAAATATAGATTGGATGATAGAGGGATGAAAGATAGATTGGATGATAGAGGCATGAAAGATAGAGGGATGAAAGATAGATTGGATGATAGAGGGATGAAAGATAGAGGGATGAAAGATAGATTGGATGATAGAGGGATGAAAGATATAGAGGGATGAAAAAGATAGAGGGTTAGATTGGATGATAGAGGCATGAAAGATAGAGGGATGAAAGATAGATTGGATGATAGAGGGATGAAAGAAAGATTGGATGATAGAGGGATGAAAGATAGATTGGATGATAGAGGCATGAAAGATAGAGGGATGAAAGATAGATTGGATGATAGAGGGATGAAAGATAGATTGGATGATAGAGGCATGAAAGATAGAGGGATGAAAGATAGATTGGATGATAGAGGGATGAAAGATGGATTGGATGATAGAGGCATGAAAGATAGAGGGATGAAAGATAGATTGGATGATAGAGGGATGAAAGATAGATTGGATGATAGAGGCATGAAAGATAGAGGGATGAAAGATGGATTGGATGATAGAGGGATGAAATATAGATTGGATGATAGAGGCATGAAAGATAGAGGGATGGAAGATAGATTGGATGATAGAGGGATGAAAGATAGATTGGATGATAGAGGCATGAAAGAGAGAGGGATGAAAGATAGATTGGATGATAGAGGCATGAAAGAGAGAGGGATGAAAGATAGATTGGATGACAGAGGCATGAAAGATAGAGGGATGAAAGATAGATTGGATGATAGAGGGATGAAAGATAGATTGGATGATAGAGGCATGAAAGATAGAGGGATGAAAGATGGATTGGATGATAGAGGGATGAAATATAGATTGGATGATAGAGGGATGAAAGATAGATTGGATGATAGAGGCATGAAAGATAGAGGGATGAAAGATGGATTGGATGATAGAGGGATGAAAGATAGATTGGATGATAGAGGCATGAAAGATAGAGGGATGAAAGATGGATTGGATGATAGAGGGATGAAATAGAGGGATGAAAGATAGATTGATGATGATAGAGGGATGAAAGATAGATTGGATGATAGAGGCATGAAAGATAGAGGGATGAAAGATGGATTGGATGATAGAGGGATGAAATATAGATTGGATGATAGAGGGATGAAAGATAGATTGGATGATAGAGGCATGAAAGATAGAGGGATGAAAGATGGATTGGATGATAGAGGGATGAAAGATAGATTGGATGATAGAGGCATGAAAGATAGAGGGATGAAAGATGGATTGGATGATAGAGGGATGAAATATAGATTGGATGATAGAGGGATGAAAGATAGATTGGATGATAGAGGCATGAAAGATAGAGGGATGAAAGATGGATTGGATGATAGAGGGATGAAATATAGATTGGATGATAGAGGCATGAAAGATAGAGGGATGGAAGATAGATTGGATGATAGAGGGATGAAAGATAGATTGGATGATAGAGGCATGAAAGATAGAGGGATGAAAGATAGATTGGATGATAGAGACATGAAAGATAGAGGGATGAAAGGTAGAGGGATGAGTATTGAGAAGAATCGGACGGAGAAGGTATTTGATACACAACAGTGTAATGAGTGGCTGAAGAATATGCACTGAGAACACACTGTCTGGACAATCTCACACACACACACACACACACACACACACACACACACACACACACACACACACACACACACACACACACACACACACACACACACACACACACACACACACACACACACACACACACACACACACACACTCACACTCACACTCACTCCGCAGTACAGTATCAGTGTATGTCTGACAGCTACTATAATCTGTGTCTTGGTGGTGTGATGTGTGATAATATTGCTGTGTACGCTAGACCACCATGTGATCACTGCCCTAATATTATAAGATGAATGACATTCATATAATTTCATTTCCTGGTAAGTGCTGCTGTCGTAATTAAGTACAGAGAGAGAGAGGAGAGGCAGGGAGGGAACCACCCACTGCTTAGTAAAGCGTGGCAGAGCTGTGTGTGTGTGTGTGTGTGTGTGTGTGTGTGTGTGTGTGTGTGTGTGTGTGTGTGTGTGTGTGTGTGTGTGTGTGTGTGTGTGTGTGTGTGTGTGTGTGTGTGTGTGTGTGTGTGTGTGTGTGTGTGTGTGTGTGAGTGTGTGTGTGTGTGTGTGTGTCTGAGCTGTTACGTCATGCGTGTATGAGTGTGTACATGTCTCACACACACTCCGACCAGGTGTTACACACACAGCCATGCTATCTTGAGGCTACTGTGTAATTAGAAAATTAAATTGGCCTCTGCTTCTATGTCTGCGTCCCAAATGGCATCCTATTCCCTACATTATTACTGGAGGATAACATTACCGGAGCATAACATTACTGGAGGATAACATTACTGGAGGATAACATTGGTACTGGAGGATACCATTACTGGAGGATACCATTACTGGAGGATGACATTACCGGAGGATAACATTACCGGAGGATAAAATTACCGGAGGATAACATTACCGGAGGATAACATTGCCGGAGGATAACATTGGTACTGGATGATTCATTACTGGAGGATACCATTACTGGAGGATAACATTACCGGAGGATAACATTGGTACTGGAGGATAACATTACTGGAGGATAACATTACTGGAGGATAACATTAGTACTGGAGGATAGCATTACCGGAGGATAACATGAGTACTGGATGATAACATTATCACGGGAGGATAACATTATTACTGGAGGATAACATTACTGGAAGATAACCTTACTGGAGGATAACAGTAGTGCTCGAGGATAACATGGGTACTGGACGATAACATTAGAGCTGGAGGATATCATGAGTACTGGAGGATAACATAACTGGAGGATAACATTAGAGCTGGAGGATAACATTAGTGCTGGAGGATGACATTACTGGAGGATAACATTAGTGCTGGAGGATGACATTATTACTGGAGGATGACATTAGTACTGGAGGATAACATTACTGGAGGATGACATTATTACTGGAGGATAACATTATTACTGGAGGATGACATTAGTACTGGAGGATAACATTATTACTGGAGGATGACATTAGTACTGGAGGATAACATTATTACTGGAGGATGACATTATTACTGGAGGATGACATTATTACTGGAGGATAACATTAGTGCTGGATGGCCTGGGCGTGGAAACTAGTTGCTATTAAATTAGTTGCTATTACAGCACCCCACTAAACACATGTACTCTCTTTGTCCCAAAAACATACATACACACACACACACACACACACACACACACACACACACACACACACACACACACACACACACACACACACACACACACACACACACACACACACACACACACACACACACACACACACACACACACACACACACACACACACACACACACACACACACACGTTGTACTACTTGTTTTCCAAGCTGGGCTTCTGGGGGGGGAATGTCCATTTTGATTTCTCTGGTTGAGATGTATTTTTTCCCTCTCTGTGGTTACCATGGTAATTGACAAGTCATTTGGAGACATGGAAAAGGAAAAGAGGGTGACATGGAACCGGAGGGTTGCGGGTGTCAAATCCAAGATGACATTGCCTGCCGATGTGCCCTTGACAACGGCACTTAACCCAACATGACAACAGCAGCCCGCACCTCTCCAAAACCTGGGTTATGTGTCATTCACAGGGGTTAAAAGCCCAAGTCAATTTTCGGTTGGACCTTGTGTGCAATTGACCAAAAAAAAGTGATCTTAATAAACGGAGAAAGAGAGCGAGAAAGAGGAGCAACTGGAAAATATCTCCCCAGGGATACGTTTTGGAGCCTTTAGCATCGTTACAGGAACATTAGATTAGGAACACTCTTAACCAGAGTGACTTACAGGAGCAATTAGGGCTGAGCACCCTTCTCATGGGTGGAACTTCAGATGCACTTTTTTTCACTTAGTCAGCTTGGGAACTCGAACCAGTGACGTTTGGTTTACTGGCCTCTCTTTTTAAATGTTTTTTCACCTTTATTTAACCAGGTAGGCTAGTGGAGAACACCTTTATTTAACCAGGTAGGCTAGTTGAGAACACCTTTATTTAACCAGGTAGGCTAGTTGAGAACAAGTTCTCATTTAACCAAGGCTAGTTGTGAACTGGCCAAGATAATTTAACCAGGTAGGCTAGTGGAGAACACAGAGTTAACCAGGTAGGAATAGATAAAACATACAGTTTAAAATACAATAGGGAAAAAGTTCTCATTTAAACTGTGACCTGCAAATAAAGTAAGATAAGGTAGGTAAGACAACACAGATAAGGTAGGAATAGATAAAACAGGAAGTGAAAATACAATAGGGAAAAAGAAAAGACAGGTAGGTGAGTGCAAATGAGGTAAGATAGGGTAGGTAAGAGGTAAGAAAAGGTAGGTAAGAGGTAAGATAAGGTAGGAAAGAGGTAAGATAAGAGGTAAGATAAGGTAGGTAAGAGGTAAGACAAGTTAGGTAAGAGGTAAGATAAGGTAGGTAAGAGGTAAGATAAGGTAGATAAGAGGTAAGATAAGGTAGGTAAGAGGTAAGATAAGAGGTAAGATAAGGTAGATAAGAGGTAAGATAAGGTAGGTAAGAGGTAAGATAAGTTAGGTAAGAGGTAAGATAAGGTAGATAAGAGGTAAGATAAGGTAGATAAGAGGTAAGATAAGGTAGGTAAGAGGTAAGATAAGGTAGATAAGAGGTAAGATAAGGTAGGTAAGAGGTAAGATAAGAGGTAAGATAAGGTAGGTAAGAGGTAAGATAAGGTAGGTAAGAGGTAAGATAAGTTAGGTAAGAGGTAAGATAAGGTAGATAAGAGGTAAGATAAGGTAGATAAGAGGTAAGATAAGATGTAAGATGGTAAGAGAGGTAAGATAAGAGGTAAGATCAGGTAGATAAGAGGTAAGATAAGGTAGGTAAGAGGTAAGATAAGATGTAAGATGAGGTAGGTAAGAGGTAAGATGAGGTAGATAAGAGGTAAGATAAGAGGTAAGATAAGGTAGGTAAGAGGTAAGATAAGGTAGATAAGAGGTAAGATAAGGTAGATAAGAGGTAAGATAAGGAAGATGAGAGGTAAGATAAGGTAGGTAAGAGGTAAGACAAGGTATGTAAGAGGTAAGATAAGGTAGGTAAGAGGTAAGATAAGGTAGATAAGAGGGAAGATAAGGTCGGTAAGAGGTAAGACAAGAGGTAAGATAAGGTAGGTAAGAGGTAAGATAAGGTAGGTAAGAGGTAAGATAAGGTAGATAAGAGGTAAGATAAGGTAGGTAAGAGGTAAGATAAGGTAGGTAAGAGGTAAGATAAGAGGAAAGATAAGGTAGGTAAGAGGTAAGATAAGGTCAAAATAAATACCCTGCCATGCAGAATAAATACCCTGCCACACAGAATAAATACCCTGCCAGTCAGAATAAATACCCTGCCGGTCAGAATAAATACCCTGCCAGTCAGAATAAATACCCTGCCAGTCAGAATAAATACCCTGCCACACAGAATAAATACCCTGCCATGCAGAATAAATACCCTGCCAGTCAGAATAAATACCCTGCCAGTCAGAATAAATACCCTGCCGCACAGAATAAATACCCTGCCACGCAGAATAAATACCCTGCCAGTCAGAATAAATACCCTGCCGGTCAGAATAAATACCCTGCCGGTCAGAATAAATACCCTGCCGGTCAGAATAAATACCCTGCCATGCAGAATAAATACCCTGCCACGCAGAATAAATACCCTGCCACGCAGAATAAATACCCTGCCGCACAGAATAAATACACTGCCTCACAGAATAAATACACTGCCACGCAGAATAAATACCCTGCCTCACAGAATAAATACACTGCCTTACAGAATAAATACACTGCCACACAGAATAAATACCCTGCCTCACAGAATAAATACCCTGCTGCACAGAATAAATACCCTGCCTCACAGAATAAATACACTGCCTCACAGAATAAATACACTGCTGGTCAGAATAAATACCCTGCCACACAGAATAAATACCCTGCCGCACAGAATAAATACCCTGCCTCACAGAATAAATACACTGCTGGTCAGAATAAATACCCTGCCACGCAGAATAAATACCCTGCCGGTCAGAATAAATACCCTGCCGGTCAGAATAAATACCCTGCCGCACAGAATAAATACACTGCCACACAGAATAAATACACATTGTCTCACAGAATAAATACACTGCTGGTCAGAATAAATACCCTGCCACGCAGAATAAATACCCTGCCGCACAGAATAAATGCCCTGCCTCACAGAATAAATACACTGCTGGTCAGAATAAATACCCTGCCAGTCAGAATAAATACCCTGCCACACAGAATAAATACCCTGCCGGTCAGAATAAATATCCTGCCGGTCAGAATAAATACCCTGCCACGCAGAATAAATACCCTGCCGGTCAGAATAAATACCCTGCCGGTCAGAATAAATACCCTGCCGCACAGAATAAACACACTGCCTCACAGAATAAATACACTGCCACACAGAATAAATACCCTGCCTCACAGAATAAATACCCTGCTGCACAGAATAAATACCCTGCCTCACAGAATAAATACACTGCCTCACAGAATAAATACACTGCTGGTCAGAATAAATACCCTGCCACGCAGAATAAATACCCTGCCGCACAGAATAAATACCCTGCCTCACAGAATAAATACACTGCTGGTCAGAATAAATACCCTGCCACGCAGAATAAATACCCTGCCGGTCAGAATAAATACCCTGCCGGTCAGAATAAATACCCTGCCACGCAGAATAAATACCCTGCCGGTCAGAATAAATACCCTGCCGGTAAGAATAAATTACCTGCCGCACAGAATAAATACCCTGGCGGTCAGAATAAATACCCTGCCGGTCAGAATAAATACCCTGCCACGTAGACAGGCACTATAGAGATCAACTTCTTTTTCAGTGATCGAATTAACATTATATCAGGCTCCTTTTCAATGCAACACACCAAAACAAATGTCACTTTCCAAGATTGAGTCTGCGATTTTGTTATAAGCCGAAGGCAGAACGCAATGGAGTATAATTATATATTATATTGACCCAGAGCGTCTTTCAATCACCAGCGAGTGAATGCCTTTTCAGATCAGTTCAGATCAGAGTGCAGAGCCCAGTTATTAGCACTGTTATTAGCCCTGTTATTAGCCCTGTTATTAGCCCAGTTATTAACCCAGTTATTAGCCCTGTTATTAGCCCAGTTATCAGCCCAGTTATTAGCCCTGTTATTAGCCCAGTCATTAGCCCAGTTATTAGCCCAGTTATTAGCCCAGTTATTAGCCCAGTTATTAGCCCTGTTATTAGCCCATTTATTAGCCCTGTTATTAGCACATTTATTAACCCTGTTATTAGCCCAGTTATTGCCCTGTTATTAGCCCTGTTATTAGTCCTGTTATTAGCCTTGTTATTAGCCCTGTTATTAGCCCAGTTATTAGCCCTGTTATTAGCCCAGTTATTAGCCCAGTTATTAGCCCTGTTATTAGCCCAGTTATTAGCCCTGTTATTAGCCCAGTTATTAGCCCAGTTATTAGCCCTGTTATTAGCCCAGTTATTAGCCCAGTTATTAGCCCAGTTATTAGCCCAGTTATTAGCCCTGTTATTATCCCAGTTATTAGCCCAGTTATTAGCCAAGTTATTAGCCCAGTTATTAGCCCTGTTATTAGCCCCGTTCTTAGCCCAGTTATTAGCCCATAGATAAGTATATGTCAGCCATGGGGAGTTACTGCTTCCTACAACAGCATTAAAAAGTGTCAGCTACATTTCAAGATGTCTTTGAAAAGCCAGTCAGGTTAAAACCTGATGTCATAATTAAAGGGGCGGTGTTTTATTTTGAGACATGATCGAATATGCAAATGAGCCAGGAGAGCAGAGGGGTAGCCTACAGTGTCTAATTCACTGTATGGTGATAATAATACATTGTGATTTCTTGCATCATACAACACTATACAATAGCCTAATGGCTAAGGTCTAAAAACTGTAAGGGTCTAACCTCAGTGTTCACTGTAAATGTCCGCCGGAAGTTGAACAAAATTCTCACAGCGTTCAAGTTTCTGCTCACAGGACTCACAATGTGCTCACTGCCCCCCCCCACACCATGTTGAAATTCCACAGGAACAGCAGGCACAAGAAAAACAGAGATGAGAGAGAGAGCAGTGGAGAGAAAGAGTCTCGGAAATCAGAATGAATATTTACTGCAGATTGCCTGTTAGAATATTGTCTATAAATGAATGTTTGGCATGCTTGAATGAACACACCCAAAACCTGTCATACAGACAAACCTTAGGGAACAAAACCCAGTGGGCCCCCCTCTGTCGTCCGTTGTCACCCCTAGTCACTCATCTCACACCCTCTGTCCTCCTCACCCAGTCTCCAGCTCTCAAATAGAGCTGAGAGGGAGGGAGGGCCAGAGGGAAGAAGGGCTGATCGATAGGTGGGCTCTGTGTGCTGCCAGATCAGCGCTGGCTGGAGGGAGAGAAGTGCTGAGTCTCCCAGGAGGCAGACAGGAACAGTGGCCATACTGCTATTATCAGATTACACTGCTTTACTACACCGGCCACAGTCTCCCCCCTCCCCGTCCACAGTCTCCCCCTCCCTGTCCACAGTCTCCCCCTCCCCGTCCACAGTCTCCCCCTCCCCGTCCACAGTCTCCCCCTCCCCGTCCACAGTCTCCCCCCTCACCGTCCACAGTCTCCCCCCTCACCGTCCACAGTCTCCCCCCTCCCGCCACATCCCCATGGGGTTAGAGAGGAGGAACGTCATCATCTAGGGATGATTCCCAATACTCTTATATGTAAATGTGAGTATTGCAGTGATGCTTAATTGAAATGTTTAGTTCTGACAAGCTGTGTGATTACAAATGTGATGATAACTTAGGGGACACAGATCAACACGTCCCTTCCAGTAGTGCTGTCTCCAACGCATCCACATGACTGCTCATACCGTTCTCTCACTCCCTCTCTCTCTCTCTCTCTCTCTCTCTCTCTCTCTCTCCTCTCTCTCTCTCTCTCTCTCTCTCTGCCTCTGCTCTCTCTCTCTCTCTCTCTCTCTCTCTCTCTCTCTCTCTCTCTCTCTCTCTCTCTCTCTCTCTCTCTCTCTCTCTCTCTCTCTCTCTCTCTCTCTCTCTCTCTCTCTCACACACAGGAGGAAACAATCAGCCGTGCTAGCGATCATCTTAATTTCTAATTGTCCCTGATTAATTTATGCAAATGAAGGTTAATCAGGATGTATTGAAACCATTGTGCTACTTGACGCCTCCCTGCAAGCGGCTCTTTCAATTAACATCAATGTTTGTTTTCCTCTCATTATTTAATTTGCACCTCGTTCTCCTGGTAATGTAACGATTAACAGCAATTAAGATACCAAGCATATACAAGAGAGAGGTGGAGAGAGGGAAGGAGAGAGAAAGAAAGAGAGATCTGGGGAGGGATGGAGAGTAGTAGAGAGAGAGATCTGGGATGGATGGAGAGTAGTAGAGAGAGAGAGAGAGAGAGAAATAAAGATCTGGGAGGGATGGAGAGTAGTAGAGAGAGAGAGAGAGAGAGAGAGAGAGAGAGAGAAATAAAGATCTGGGAGGGATGGAGAGTAGTAGAGAGAGAGAGAGAGAGAGAGAGAGAGAGAGAGAGAGAGAACCAATGAAGAAAAATCTCCATAGAGAGTAGAAAAACAGCAAAGAGGTCTAAACTCTGCACACGTTTTTGCATCACCATGACACCATGACACACACACAAACACACCAACACTCTCTTCACACATTCCTCTGTGTCCATTGTTATGACAGCTGAACGATGTCAAAGAGTAATTCCAACAGAACATCACACATGTTAAAAAACAAACATGTTAGACATGTAACCTTCACACAACGTCACCAGAACCGCCACAGGTCACCTGAGGTCGTTGACCTCTAACCCCTGACGACAGAGAGAGACGTGACCCTTATGCCCCGCCCACTGTACATTGCCATGGTAGACTGTTCTAACATGCTGTGTTGTCTCAGTAACCTTTAAACGGCAGACCAACGTCTTCCTGAAAACATTTATCTAACATGCTAGCTGAGCTTCTGAGGGGGACACTGAAGTTTTCACCCTGACCCCAATATAACTCTCTCTCTCCTCTTCTCTGTTCACCGTGACCCCAATATAACTTTCTCTCTCTCTCCTCCTGTTCACCCTGACCCCAATATAACTCTCTCTCTCCTCTCCTCCTGTTCACCGTGACCCCAATATAACTCTCTCTCTCTCTCCTCTTCTCTGTTCACCGTGACCCCAATATAACTTTCTCTCTCCTCTCCTCCTGTTCACCCTGACCCCAATATAACTCTCTCTCTCCTCTCCTCCTGTTCACCATGACCCCAATATAACTCTCTCTCCTCTCCTCCCGTTCACTGTGACCTTAATATAACTCTCTCTCTCTCCTCTCCTCCTGTTCACCCTGACCACAATATAACTCTCTCTCTCTCCTCTCCTCTCCTCCCGTTCACCCTGGCCCCAATATAACTCTCTCTCTCCTCCTTTTCACCCTGACCCCAATATAACGCTCTCTCTCTCCTCTCGTCCTGTTCACCCTGACCCCAATATAACTCTCTCTCTTCTCCTTTTCACCCTGACCCCAATATAATGCTCTCTCTCTCCTCTCCTCCTGTTCACCCTGGCCCCAATATAACACTCTCTCTCTCTCTCTATGTCTCTCCTCTCCTCCTGTTCACCCTGACCCCAATATAACTCTCTTTCTCCTCTCCTCCTGTTCACCCTGACCCCAATATAACTCTCTCTCTCCTCTTTGTTTCTCAGTTTCTGTCTGATTCCTTGTTATACTGGGTATACACTCCACGACTTTTAAAATCGTAACAACTTGGACGTGCTCACGTTTGCCGACTTCCTTGTCCCAAATATTGAATTGAATCCATTCTGAACTGCAGGACGTGGGTGCTCACATTACACGATGATTCCCTAGATGATCCTGGGCTGTGTTTCTCAGTTCTTGTCGACACGCAAACAGCGAACTGCATTATTAATGTTTACCTTATTACGTGCAGAAACATCAATTAAGAGGTGCAGAATATATTACTAACATAAAATATTAATAACAGAATATATTAATAACAGCATATATTAATACCAGAAAATATTAATACCAGAAGATATTAATAACAGAATATATTAATAACAGCATATATTAATAACAGAAAATATTAATAAGCGTATTTAAAAAAATATAATAATAATCTACTGAGGATGGTAGCCGACTCTATAGCCACTCCTATCTCTCATATTTTTAATCTGAGCCTAGAGGAAAGTCTTTGTCCTTAGGCCTGGAGGGAAGCCAAAGTAATTCCGCTACCCAAGAGTGGTAAAGCGGCCTTTACTGGTTCTAACAGCAGACCTATCAGCTTGCTGCCACCTCTTAGCAAACTGTTGGAAAAAATTGCGTTTGACCAAATACAATGCTATTTCTCTGTAAAAAAATGTTTACATCAGCCTTTCAATATGCTTATAGAGAAGGGGACTCAACATGTACTGCACTGACACAAATGACTAATGATTGGTTGAAAGACATTGATAATAAGAATATTGTGGGAGCTGTACTATTAGATTTCAGTGCAGCCTTTGACATTATTGACCATAACCTGTTGTTGAAGAAATTTAAGTGCTATGGCTTTTCAACCATACCATGGATTCAGAGCTATCTATCTAATATAACTCAAAGGGTTTTCCTTAATGGAAGAGTCTCTAATGTCAAACATGTAAAGTGTGGTGTACCGCAGGGCAGCTTTCTAGGCCATCTACTCTTTTCTATTTTTACCAATGACCTGCCACTGACATTAAACAAAGCATGTGTGTCAATGCATGCTGATGATTCAACCATATACGCTTCAGCAACCACAGCTGATGAAGTCACTGAAGCATGATCTGCTTTTTTGACACCACACTCCAAAAAGCAAGTTCCGCAGGCTCTACTTTGTCTAATCTTGATAATTGTCCAGTCGTGGGGTTCAATGCTGCAAGGAAAGACCTAGTTAAGCCGCAGCTGTCCCAGAACAGAGCTGCACAATTTGTAATTGTAATCAGAGGGCTAAAATGAATACTATGCTGCCAGTCTCTCTTGGCTAAGAGTTAAGGAGAGACTGACTGCATCACTTCTTCTTTTTATAAGAAACAATAATGTGTTAAAAATCCCACATTGTTTGCATAGTCAACTTACTCTGACACACACACTTATTCCACCAGACATGCCACCAGGGGTCTTTTCATAGTCCCCAAATCCAGAACATTCAAGGAAACATACAATATTATATAGAGCCCTTATTGCATGGAACGTCCTTCCATCTCATATTGATCAAATAAACAGCAAACCTGGTTTAAAAAAACAGATAAAGCAACACCTCCCGGCACAATGCCTTTCCCCTATTGGACCTAGATAGTTTGTGTGTATGGATTGATATGTGGGCAACATGTTCCTTTTTAAAAATGTATGGAGATCTGTCATTGAGCTGTTCTTGTCTAATGCTTTTCTGTGGTATGTTTCACGTTTCGTGTGGAACCCCAGGAAGAGTAGCAGCTGCTTTCTCAACAGCTAATGGGGATAATAATAAAATACAAAATATTTATAACATCATATTTGTAAATAACAGCACATATTAATAACAGCATATATATCATGATATATGAATAACAGCATATATAACAGGATGTATTAATAACATAATATATTAATAGCGGCATGTATTAATAATAGCATATATTAATAACAGTATGTATTAATAACATGATATATTAATAGCGGCATGTATTAATAATAGCATATTTTAATAACTCCATATATAACAGGATATATTAACAACAGCATATATAACAGGGTATAATATCAACAGAACAAATTAGTAACATCATATATTAATAACAGCATATATATCAGCATACATTAATATCATCAGCCAAGCCTATACTAGACACACCCATAATCAACCACAATCCCAATGCCTACAAAAAACCCAATAAGACAATACAATAACCCCATGTCACACCCTGGCCTGAACAAATAATTAAAGAAAACACAAAATACTAAGACCAAGGCATGACAATAATATGATTTACAGTGCCTGAATTTGAATTACAAGTCATAAGGCAACAAAATAGGAAAACATGCCACGGGGGTGAATACTTTGCAAGGCACTATATATCATGTTACATATGATGGTACTAAAATATCCTGTTATTTATTCAGTTATTAATATATTATGTTATTAATATATCCTGTTGTTGTTATCCATATATCCTGTTATTAATACTGTTAAAAATATATCCTGTTATATACTGTTATTAATATATCCTGTTATCTATCCTGTTATTGATATATCATGTTATTAGTATGTTCTGTTATTAATATATCATGTTATATATGATGTAATTAATATATCTTGTTATTAATATGTTCCGTTATTAATAAATCCTGTAATATATGCTGTTATTAATATATCATGTTATATATGCTGAATAATTTTGCACGCCCAATTTTTTTGTTTTTGATTTGTTAAAAAAGTTTGAAATATCCAATAAATGTCGTTCCACTTCATGATTGTGTCCCACTTGTTGTTGATTCTTCACAAAAAAAATACAGTTTTATATCTTTATGTTTGAAGCCTGAAATGTGACAAAAGGTCGCAAAGTTCAAGGGGGCTGAATACTTTCACAAGGCACTGTATATATGATGTTATTAATATTTCCTGTTATTAATATATTTTGTTATATAGGATGCTGTTAATATATCCTGTTATTAATATATGCTGTTATTTTTAGATGTTGTTAATATATACTGTTATTAATTTATGCTGTTATATATGCTGTTATTAATATTTCCTGCTGTTAATATATCCTGTTATGAATAGGTCCTGTTATATGCTGTTATGAATATATCCTGTTATATATGCTGTTATTAATATTTCCTGCTATTAATATATCATGTTATTAATATATGCTGTTATTAATATATGCTGTTATATATGCTGTTATTAATATTTCCTGCTGTTAATATATCCTGTTATGAATAGGTCCTGTTATATGCTGTTATGAATATATCCTGTTATATATGCTGTTATTAATATTTCCTGCTATTAATATATCATGTTATTAATATATGCTGTTATTAATATATGCTATTATTAATATATGCTGTTATTAATATATGCTGTTATTAATATTTCCTGCTATTAATATATCCTGTTATTAATATATCCTGTTATTAATATATCCTGCTATTAATATATCCTGTTATTAATATATCCTGTTATGAATATATCCTGTTATATATGATGTTATTAATATTTCCTGCTATTAATATATCCTGTTATTAATATATCCTGTTATTAATATATATTTGTATTAATATTACCTGCTATTAATATATGCTGTTATTAATATATCCTGTTATGAATATATCCTGTTATATATGCTGTTGTTATTATAGCCTGTTATATATGCTTTTTTAAATTTTAGATATATGATGTTATATGTACTGTTATTAATGGCATATATAACAGAATATATTTAGGACAAGCCCTTTTTTTTCAAAATTTTTGCCTAAAATGACATACCCAAATCTAACTGCCTGTAGCTCAGGCCCTGAAGCAAGGATATGCATATTATTGATACCATTTGAAGGAAACACTTTTAAGTTTGTGGGAATGTTAAATTAATGTAGGAGAATTTAACACAATATATATGGTAAAAGATAATACAAAGAAGTACCATCATCTTTGAAATGCAAGAGAAAAGCCATAATGTATTATTCCAGCCCAGGTGCAATTTAGATTTTGGCTGCAATAAATGTGCAAAGTTTTAGACTGATCCAATGAAGCATTGTATTTCTGTTCAACATTTTGTATCAGGACTGCTCAAATGTGCCTAATTTGTTAAGTAATATATTTTCTTGTTCAACATTGTGCATTCTCCTCAAACAATAGCATGGTATTATTTCACTGTAATAGCGACTGAAAATTAGACAGTGGAGTTAAATTAACAATAATTTAAGCTTTCTGCCAATATCAGATATGTGTATGTCCTGGGAAATGTTCTTGTTACTTACAACCTCATGCTATGTCCACAGTTCTACCTATATGTCTTCCACCCCCTTGCTCTTCCCGGTGATCATTGTTGTTGTTGTTGTAATCATTGTTGTTGTTGTTGTAATCATTGTTGTTGTTGTTGTAATCATTGTTGTTGTTGTTGTAATCATTGTTGTTGTTGTTGTAATCATTGTTGTTGTTGTTGTAATCATTGTTGTTGTTGTTGCTTTCCTCTTTGCCATCATTGTTTTGGTCTCACATGCTGAGTGTTCAGTGGCATTTTGCAGTAGTCCTTGCCCAAGTGCATCGTAGCACTGCTCACAATCCAAGATGCTCAGCAAACATTTTGGAGATGTCGGGAACAGCCATCATTGGTGCGTCCTTGACCCGCTCAAACTACACCAGTCCAGACTTACTGATCATAACCCAAGATCATAGGATTTCACCCCGATCGTGAACATTTGTCTGGGATGGTAAAAACATGGCGAATTTGTGCAGTGTCTCTCTCTCTCTCTCTCTCTCTCTCTCTCTCTCTCTCTCTCTCTCTCTCTCTCTCTCTCACTGTCTCACTTTTCTCACTTTCTCTCTTTCTGTCTCTCACGACCTAACACCGGCTAGGAGGAGGGTGAGTTGGGAGGAGGGGGGTTGAGTGGAGAGGAGGGGGGTTGAGTGGGGACAAAGGGGGAAGGGACAGGGTGTGACACACAACTCATTTTAATGTGAGCGTGGACTTGGGGGAGCTGTCAGCTGTGGTCTAATTTACGAGTGTGGAAGATGGAGACAGACACAGAGGGACACAAGCTGTGTGTCGCACGCCGAGTCACTGCTATCCTGGTCCTCGCCGTAAATAACGCTGAGCGATGGAGAATTTATGAGACACAAATATCTCACTACCAGCCTATCGTTCCCTCTGCACTGTAACTCTGACTGGGGAAGAGAGAGGGATGGAGGAAAGAGAGGGAGAGAGAAAGAAAGAGAACTATGGCAAGATAATAGGGAGAGTTATAGAGAGGGAGAGAGAGAGAGAGAGAGAGAGAGAGAGTGAGAGAGAGAGAGAGAGAGAGAGAGAGAGAGAGAGAGAGAGAGAGAGAGAGAGAGAGAGAGAGAGAGAACTAGGGCAAGATAATAGGGAGAGTTATAGAGAGAGAGAGAGAGAGAGAGAGAGAGAGAGAGAGAGAGAGAGAGAGAGAGAGAGAGAGAGAGAGAGAGAGAGAGAGAGAGAGAGAGAGAGAGAGAGAGAGAGAGAGAGAGAGAGAGAGAGAGAACTAGGGCAAGATAATAGAGAGAGTTATATAGAGAGAGAGAGTTATAGAGAGGGAGAGAGAGAGAGAGAGAGAGAGAGAGAGAGAGAGGGAGAGAGAGTTATAGAGAGAGAGTTATAGAGAGGGAGAGAGACAGAGAGAGAGAGAGAGTTATAGAGAGGAGAGAGAGAGAGAGAGAGAGAGAGAGAGAGAGAGAGAGAGAGAGAGAGAGAGAGAGAGAGAGAGAGTGAGAGAGAGAGAGAGAGAGAGGGAGAGAGAGAGAGAGAGAGAGAGAGAGAGAGAGAGAGAGAGAGAGAGAGAGAGAGAACTAGGGCAAGATAATAGGGAGAGTTATAGAGAGAGAGAGAGAGAGAGAGAGAGAGAGAGAGAGAGAGAGAGAGAGAGAGAGAGAGAGAGAGAGAGAGAGGGGGGGAGAGAGAGAGAGAGAGAGAGAGAGAGAGAGAGAGAGAGAGAGAGAGAGAGAACTAGGGCAAGATAATAGGGAGCGTTATATAGAGAGAGAGAGTTATAGAGAGAGGGAGAGAGAGAGAGAGAGAGAGAGAGAGAGAGTTATAGAGAGAGAGTTATAGAGAGGGAGAGAGACAGAGAGAGAGAGAGAGTTATAGAGAGGGAGAGAGAGAGAGAGAGAGAGAGAGAGAGAGAGAGAGAGAGAGAGAGAGAGAGAGAGTTATAGAGAGGGAGAGAGAGTTATAGAGAGAGAGAGAGAGAGAGAGAGAGAGAGAGAGAGAGAGAGAGAGATAGAGAGAGAGAGAGAGAGAGAGAGTTATAGAGAGGGAGAGAGAGAGAGAGAGAGAGAGAGTTATAGAGAGGGAGAGAGAGAGTTATAGAGAGGGAGAGAGACAGAACGAGGGATCATCCCGCTGCACCGTCACAGTAACTCTCTCTTGGCCTGTTCAAGCACACAGATTAAAAGAAGGGAGTGAGACGGCATAGACACAGAGGGAGAGAGAGACAGAGAGATAAAGAGAGGAATAAATAGAACAAGAGAGGGAGGGAGGGAGGGAGGGAGGGAGGGAGGGAGGGAGGGAGGGAGGGAGGGAGGGAGGGAGGGAGGGAGGGAGGGAGGGAGGGAGGGAGGGAGGGAGGGAGGGAGGGAGGGAGGGAGGGAGGGAGGGAGCATGTGAAGAGCGAGACCAACGGATGTGATGGTGCTAGGTGGCACTATACTGTTACCTAACTTTTACTGTGTTATCATTCATTCTGCATCACAGATATAATCCTAAACTTCTACATCATTAGGTCTCTCTCTTTTATGACCAAGCCATATCAAGGTCAAGTGTATTTCCCCCCCTAGCTGACAGTGGACATAAAGATATAAAAAGAGAGAAGGAGGAAGGGATGGCGGAAGAGATGGTGGGAGAGGAGGAGAAGAGAGAGGAGGAGAAGAGAGAGGAGGAGGAGGGAGAGAAGGAGAGGAGGAGGGAGAGAAGGAGAGGAGGAGGGAGAGGAGGAGAGGAGGAGAAGAGAGAGGAGGAGAAGAGAGAGGAGGAGGAGGTAGAGAAGGAGAGGAGGAGGGAGAGAAGGAGAGGAGGAGGGAGAGAAGGAGAGGAGTAGGGAGAGGAGGAGAAGAGAGAGGAGGAGGAGGAGGGAGAGAAGGAGAGGAGGAGGGAGAGAAGGGAGAGGAGAGAGGAGGAGGGAGAGAAGGAGAGGAGGAGGGAGAGGAGTGGAAGAGGAGAAGAGAGAGGAGGAGGAGGAGGGAGAGAAGGGGAGGAGGAGGGAGAGAAGGAGAGGAGAGAGGAGGAGGGAGAGAAGGAGAGGAGGAGGGAGAGAAGGAGAGGAGGAGGGAGAGAAGGAGAGGAGGAGGGAGAGAAGGAGAAGAGAGAGGAGGAGGGAGAGAAGGAGAGGAGGAGAAGAGAGAGGAGGAGGGAGAGAAGGAGAGGAGGAGGGAGAGAAGGAGAGGAGGAGGGAGAGAAGGAGAGGAGGAGGGAGAGAAGGAGAAGAGAGAGGAGGAGGGAGAGAAGGAGAGGAGGAGAAGAGAGAGGAGTAGGGAGAGAAGGAGAGGAGGAGGGAGAGAAGGAGAGGAGGAGGGAGAGAAGGAGAAGAGAGAGGAGGAGGGAGAGAAGGAGAGGAGGAGAAGAGAGAGGAGGAGGGAGAGAAGGAGAGGAGGCGGGGAGAGAAGGAGAGGAGGAGGGAGAGAAGGAGAAGAGAGAGGAGGAGGGAGAGAAGGAGAGGAGGAGAAGAGAGAGGAGGAGGGAGAGAAGGAGAGGAGGAGGGAGAGAAGGAGAAGAGAGAGGAGGGAGAGAAGGAGAAGGGAGAGGAGGAGGGAGAGAAGGAGAAGGGAGAAGAGAGAGGAGGGAGAGAAGGAGAAGGGAGAGGAGGAGGGAGAGAAGGAGAAGGGAGAGGTGGAGGGAGAGAATGAGAAGGGAGAGGAGGAGGGAGAGAAGGAGAAGGGAGAGGTGGAGGGAGAGAATGAGAAGGGAGGGGAGGAGGGAGAGAAGGAGGAAGGAGAGAAGGAGAAGAGAGTGTAGGAGGAGGGAGAGGAGGAGAAGGGAGAGAAGGAGAAGAGAGAGGAGGGAGAGAAGGAGAAGGGAGAGGAGGAGGAAGAGAAGGATGAGGGAGAGGAGGAGAAGGGAGAGAAGGAGAAGAGAGAGGAGGAGGGAGAGAAGGAGAAGGGAGACGAGGAGGGAGAGGAGAGGAAGGGGGAGGAGGGAGAGGAGGAGAAGGGAGAAGAGGAGGGAGAAGAGGAGAAGGGAGAGGAGGAGGAAAAGGTTCTGGATCTTTCATTTAAGGAACATCTTGTTGCACAAATTGGGTACAGGTGGTGAGAGACGTAGAGAGAGAGAGAGAGAGAGAGAGAGAGAGAGAGAGAGAGAGAGAGAGAGAGAGAGAGAGAGAGAGAGAGAGAGAGAGAGAGAGAGAGAGAGTGAGTGTGTGTGTGTGTGTGTGTGTGTGTGTGTGTGTGTGTGTGTGTGTGTGTGTGTGTGTGTGTGTGTGTGTGTGTGTGTGTGTGTGTGTGTGTGTGTGTGTGTGTGTGTGTGTGTGTGTGCGTGGGTGGGTGCGGGTGTGTATGTCTGAGGAGTTGTAGGAATTACATTACCGATTCATACTTAACTTTGAGAAGTGTGAAATACGTTGTGTGTGAACTTGGCCTTGGAGGGCTTATGACAGCTTAGAGAAGCTTCTAGAGATGCAGGTGAGAGAAGAGATTGAGTGAGGTGGAGGAGAGGAGGATTGGGCCCCTCTCTCACTCTCTAAGACGTCTGATTGTCTGTGAAATTGAAACAACTATGCTCTCACTTGCTTCACTGCTTCTCTCACTCTTTTGATGTAAACATGACCAAGAGGGCAAAACCTGGTCAAAGAATACAATACTGTAAAAAAAACACAGAATAATCTCAGATATGGATCAACAACAGTAGAAAGAGACCATGTGGCTTGTGAAAAGAAGACTGCCCTTATTAAATGTTATAAGGGCAAATGCAAATGAACATGAACCTTTGGCTCGGGGGGGCCGCCGGAAGTTTATTCATTATTCGATTTATTGGTCGTTGGATGGAGTGAGCAGGAGAACGTGGTAACGACTCGGACTAAACACTGGACCCTCACATCTCATTGGGTAGATGAAGAGAGAGAAGGGGGGATGGGAAGAGAGACAGAGAGCGAGAGAGAGAGAGAGAGAGAGAGAGAGAGAGAGAGAGAGAGAGAGAGAGAGAGAGAGAGAGAGAGAGAGAGAGGGGAAGAGTTTTAAGAGGAGGGGAGAGAGTGCAGGGGAGGGGAAGAGAGAGCGAGAGAGAGAGAGAGAGAGAGAGAGAGAGAGAGAGAGAGCAAGATCATTTTAAAAAGGAGGCGGAGAGAGAGCGGGTGTAGATAACGAGAGAGAGAGAGTTTAGAGGTGAAGACATAAATGATGAAGTGATAGTAGACTAATAAATAACAATGTAATGTTGTCAGATCTTCCAGAACAATACATCCTTATAACAGCCTGTTGTAATGCAACCCAAGCACCCACTAAGTGACTGTGTTATGTACACATACACCACACACACACACCAACACGCACACTCACACACACACACACACCAACACGCACACTCACACACACACACCTAGTCAACAGTCTCAGTATGCCTGTGAACAGAACTTATTTATAGAAAGTTATTGAAACTTTAAAATACAATTATTTTTGAATGAGTTTTTGTATTGAAATGAAGCTGAGGAACTTGAAGGAAGAGTCTCATAACTAACTAATGAAGCTCCATAGAAAGATAAGAACATCTCAACGGTTTTGTACACTGACAGAAAATAATATTGTCTTCTGCAAAATATTCGATAGAAAGCCTTGTTAAATACATTAAGTAAAGGAAATAATATATTGAGAGTTTCAATTTGAACTCCTCGTGATTTCTGGGAGAAACATTTCCTAAATATTTTCTATAACTTTGTCATTTCTCAGATACAGTATTACAACAAGCTGCATTTGTTAATATTATATTCTAGTAAATAGTACTCTATTCACATATATTCAATTAATTTAAATTCTCTACTGAACAAAAATATAAACACAACATGTAAAGTGTTGGTCTCATGTTTCATGAGCTGAAATAAAATAGCCCAGAAATGTTCCATATGCACAAAAAACCTCTTTCTCTCAAATGTTGTGCACAAATTTGTTTACATCCCTGTTAGTGAGCATTTCTCCTTTGTCAAGATAATCCATACACCTGACAGGTGTGGCATATAAAGACGCTGATTAAACAGCATGATCATTACACATGTGCACCTTGTGCTGGGGACAATAAAAGGCCAAACTAAAATGTGCAGTTTTGTCACACAACACAATGTCACAGATGTCTCAAGTTTTGTAGGAGCACGCAATTGGCATGCTGACTTCAGGAATGTCCACCAGAGCTGCTGCCTGGGAATGTAATGTTCATTTATCTACCATAAGAAACTTCCAATGTTGTTTTAGAGAATTTGGCAGTACGTCTAACCGGCCTCTCAACCACAGACCAAGTGTAACCACGGCAGCCCAGGACTATGGTGGTGTTGCTATGGTGTTCTGGGGCTGTCCCTGCTGATCACTGATGAGTACTGCTGAGCACTGCTGATCACTGCTGAGTACTGCTGAGCACTGCTGAGTACTGCTGAGTACTGCTGAGCACTGCTGAGTACTGCTGAGTACTGCTGATCACTGCTGAGTACTGCTGAGTACTGCTGAGCACTGCTGAGTACTGCTGAGTATTGCTGAGTACTGCTGATCACTGCTGAGTACTGCTGAGTACTGCTGATCACTGCTGATCACTGATGAGTACTGATGATCACTGATGAGTACTGCTGAGTACTGCTGAGTACTGATGATCACTGATGAGTACTGCTGAGTACTGCTGATCACTGCTGATCACTGATGAGTACTGATGATCACTGATGAGTACTGCTGAGTACTGCTGAGTACTGATGATCACTGATGAGTACTGCTGATCACTGCTGAGTACTGCTGAGTACTGCTGATCACTGCTGATCACTGATGAGTACTGATGATCACTGATGAGTACTGCTGAGTACTGCTGAGTACTGATGATCACTGCTTAGTACTGCTGATTTGTATTGATTTATTTTGATTTAACCTTTATTTAACTAGACAAGTCAGGAAACAATTTAATCAGTAATATTAAAGGCAGATACAAATATTTCCGAGAACATCCTGCTACATCATGTTTGGATTTTGAAGCAATTCAATGTGTCAGATTGAACTATGAATACACTCAGAGCTACCTTCTGTTAACCTTAATAACTGATGAACTATGAATACACTCAGAGCTACTTTCTGTTAACCTTAATAACTGATGAACTATGAATACACTCAGAGCTACCTTCTGTTAACCTTAATAACTGATGAATACACTCAGAGCTACCTTCTGTTAACCTTAATAACTGATGAACTATGAATACACTCAGAGCTACCTTCTGTTAACCTTAATAACTGATGAACTATGAATACACTCAGAGCTACCTTCTGTTAACCTTAATAACTGATGAATACACTCAGAGCTACCTTCTGTTAACCTTAATAACTGATGAACTATGAATACACTCAGAGCTACCTTCTGTTAACCTTAATAACTGATGAACTATGAATACACTCAGAGCTACCTTCTGTTAACCTTAATAACTGATGAACTATGAATACACTCAGAGCTACCTTCTGTTAACCTTAATAACTGATGAATACACTCAGAGCTACCTTCTGTTAACCTTAATAACTGATGAACTATGAATACACTCAGAGCTACCTTCTGTTAACCTTACTAACTGATGAACTATGAATACACTCAGAGCTACCTTCTGTTAACCTTAATAACTGATGAACTATGAATACACTCAGAGCTACCTTCTGTTAACCTTACTAACTGATGAACTATGAATACACTCAGAGCTACCTTCTGTTAACCTTAATAACTGATGAACTATGAATACACTCAGAGCTACCTTCTGTTAACCTTAATAACTGATGAACTATGAATACACTCAGAGCTACCTTCTGTTAACCGTAATAACTGATGAACTATGAATACACTCAGAGCTACCTTCTGTTAACCTTAATAACTGATGAACTATGAATACACTCAGAGCTACCTTCTGTTAACCTTAATAACTGATGAATACACTCAGAGCTACCTTCTGTTAACCTTAATAACTGATGAACTATGAATACACTCAGAGCTACCTTCTGTTAACCTTAATAACTGATGAACTATGAATACACTCAGAGCTACCTTCTGTTAACCTTAATAACTGATGAACTATGAATACACTCAGAGCTACCTTCTGTTAACCTTAATAACTGATGAACTATGAATACACTCAGAGCTACCTTCTGTTAACCTTAATAACTGATGAACTATGAATACACTCAGAGCTACCTTCTGTTAACCTTACTAACTGATGAACTATGAATACACTCAGAGCTACCTTCTGTTAACCTTAATAACTGATGAACTATGAATACACTCAGAGCTACCTTCTGTTAACCTTAATAACTGATGAACTATGAATACACTCAGAGCTACCTTCTGTTAACCGTAATAACTGATGAACTATGAATACACTCAGAGCTACTTTCTGTTAACCTTAATAACTGATGAACTATGAATACACTCAGAGCTACCTTCTGTTAACCTTAATAACTGATGAACTATGAATACACTCAGAGCTACCTTCTGTTAACCTTAATAACTGATGAACTATGAATACACTCAGAGCTACTTTCTGTTAACCTTAATAACTGATGAATACACTCAGAGCTACCTTCTGTTAACCTTACTAACTGATGAACTATGAATACACTCAGAGCTACTTTCTGTTAACCTTAATAACTGATGAATACACTCAGAGCTACCTTCTGTTAACCTTAATAACTGATGAACTATGAATACACTCAGAGCTACCTTCTGTTAACCTTAATAACTGATGAACTATGAATACACTCAGAGCTACCTTCTGTTAACCTTAATAACTGATGAACTATGAATACACTCAGAGCTACCTTCTGTTAACCTTAATAACTGATGAATACACTCAGAGCTACCTTCTGTTAACCTTAATAACTGATGAACTATGAATACACTCAGAGCTACTTTCTGTTAACCTTAATAACTGATGAACTATGAATACACTCAGAGCTACCTTCTGTTAACCTTAATAACTGATGAACTATGAATACACTCAGAGCTACCTTCTGTTAACCTTAATAACTGATGAATACACTCAGAGCTACCTTCTGTTAACCTTAATAACTGATGAACTATGAATACACTCAGAGCTACCTTCTGTTAACCTTAATAACTGATGAATACACTCAGAGCTACCTTCTGTTAACCTTAATAACTGATGAACTATGAATACACTCAGAGCTACCTTCTGTTAACCTTAATAACTGATGAACTATGAATACACTCAGAGCTACTTTCTGTTAACCTTAATAACTGATGAACTATGAATACACTCAGAGCTACTTTCTGTTAACCTTAATAACTGATGAACTATGAATACACTCAGAGCTACCTTCTGTTAACCTTAATAACTGATGAACTATGAATACACTCAGAGCTACCTTCTGTTAACCTTACTAACTGATGAACTATGAATACACTCAGAGCTACCTTCTGTTAACCGTAATAACTGATGAACTATGAATACACTCAGAGCTACTTTCTGTTAACCTTAATAACTGATGAACTATGAATACACTCAGAGCTACCTTCTGTTAACCTTAATAACTGATGAACTATGAATACACTCAGAGCTACCTTCTGTTAACCTTAATAACTGATGAACTATGAATACACTCAGAGCTACTTTCTGTTAACCTTAATAACTGATGAATACACTCAGAGCTACCTTCTGTTAACCTTAATAACTGATGAACTATGAATACACTCAGAGCTACTTTCTGTTAACCTTAATAACTGATGAACTATGAATACACTCAGAGCTACTTTCTGTTAACCTTAATAACTGATGAACTATGAATACACTCAGAGCTACCTTCTGTTAACCTTAATAACTGATGAACTATGAATACACTCAGAGCTACCTTCTGTTAACCTTAATAACTGATGAACTATGAATACACTCAGAGCTACCTTCTGTTAACCTTAATAACTGATGAACTATGAATACACTCAGAGCTACCTTCTGTTAACCTTAATAACTGATGAACTATGAATACACTCAGAGCTACCTTCTGTTAACCTTAATAACTGATGAACTATGAATACACTCAGAGCTACCTTCTGTTAACCTTAATAACTGATGAATACACTCAGAGCTACCTTCTGTTAACCTTAATAACTGATGAACTATGAATACACTCAGAGCTACCTTCTGTTAACCTTAATAACTGATGAACTATGAATACACTCAGAGCTACTTTCTGTTAACCTTAATAACTGATGAATACACTCAGAGCTACCTTCTGTTAACCTTACTAACTGATGAACTATGAATACACTCAGAGCTACTTTCTGTTAACCTTAATAACTGATGAACTATGAATACACTCAGAGCTACCTTCTGTTAACCTTAATAACTGATGAACTATGAATACACTCAGAGCTACCTTCTGTTAACCTTAATAACTGATGAACTATGAATACACTCAGAGCTACCTTCTGTTAACCTTAATAACTGATGAACTATGAATACACTCAGAGCTACCTTCGGTTAACCTTAATAACTGATGAACTATGAATACACTCAGAGCTACCTTCTGTTAACCTTAATAACTGATGAACTATGAATACACTCAGAGCTACCTTCTGTTAACCTTAATAACTGATGAACTATGAATACACTCAGAGCTACCTTCTGTTAACCTTAATAACTGATGAATACACTCAGAGCTACCTTCTGTTAACCTTACTAACTGATGAACTATGAATACACTCAGAGCTACCTTCTGTTAACCTTAATAACTGATGAACTATGAATACACTCAGAGCTACTTTCTGTTAACCTTAATAACTGATGAATACACTCAGAGCTACCTTCTGTTAACCTTACTAACTGATGAACTATGAATACACTCAGAGCTACTTTCTGTTAACCTTAATAACTGATGAATACACTCAGAGCTACCTTCTGTTAACCTTAATAACTGATAAAATATGAATACACTCAGAGCTACCTTCTGTTAACCTTAATAACTGATGAACTATGAATACACTCAGAGCTACTTTCTGTTAACCTTAATAACTGATGAATGCAATCAATTGCAGACAGTGCTCCCTTCTGCACATGCAATACAATAAAACAGCAATAAGATTGACATTCTAGAAAGTCAGCATATCGCTATTAATTCACTGTTACACAGCATCAGATGACAAAGAATAGCAAAAAATGTATTTCTTGAAAAATAAAATGTACTTTCAATAGATTTATAGTTTTACTTCTTAGTCGTCTTTGTTCAATTACACCCCGCTGAAACAAAAGAGAGACAGCATCAAAAGCATTATTTCATTATCAAAAACATTCCACATTATACACCTGCTTTGAGAGAAACACGTCTGGTTCAAAGAGAGCTAGTATCACCAGACATAAAGTACAGAATTACAGACTAACATGGAAAGAGGAAAAAGTACAGAAGAAAGAAAAAAAGAGACGAAAGAAAGAGAGAATTCACTGGAGACTGATTTCTCAACATCCTGCGGTTTGAAAACTACAGAAAAGTGGGAAGTGTTAAACTATGGGGTGAGCGTGGGCATATATTCCCCCCTCCCTCCCCGAGGAAGACAATGATGCTTGCACAAGCATTTTTATTGCACACTATTGACTTAAGAGGAAGGAGAAAGAGAGGAAGAGAGAAAGAGAGGAAGAGAGAAAGAGAGAGAGAGATAGAAAGAGAGGGAGAAAGAAAGAGAGAGAGAGCGAGAGAGTGAGAGGGAGAGAGGGAGAGAGAGAGAGAGAGAGGGAGAGAGAGGGAGAGAGGGAGAGAGAGAGAGGGAGAGAGAGAGGGAGAGACTGAGAAAAGAGGGAGAGGGAGAGAGGAGAGAGAGAGAGAGAGAGAGAGAGAGAGAGAGAGAGAGAGAGAGAGAGAGAGAGAGAGGAGAGAGAGAGGGAGGGAGGGAGGGAGAGAGGGAGAGGGGAGAGGAGAGAGAGAGAGAGAGAGAGAGAGAGAGAGAGAGAGAGAGAGAGAGAGAGAGAGAGAGAGAGAGAGAGAGAGAGAGAGAGAGAGAGAGAGAGAGAGAGAGAGAGGGAGAGGGAGAGGGAGAGAGAGAGAGAGAACGAGAAAATAAATAGATAATGCAAGAGAAGAAAAAGAGGGGCTGATAAATAAAGAGAGAGGGGGAGGAAATCCTATGTGGTGAGATAGAGGGATGTGTGCGATAGACAGGCGGTGTTTAGCTGTGATCCCTGGCGGTGCCATTTAAAGGGATGAATAAAGAGCGGTAACCTGATGAAGACTGAATGATGAAATCTTTCTGTGACCGAACTCAGCAAGCCAGTCAAGCTCAATGCAGATGCTGCTTACTCATGTGCTACTAGCCTCCCCCTCCCCCTCCCTCCCTCCCTCCCTCCCTCCCCCTCCCCCTCCCTCTGCAACCTCTGTGTCTCAGAGTCAGTCAGCCCAGAGAAAAACACAAACACTACCAAAAAAGATGTACCTTTTAGATGTGAAATCCATGATTATTTTCCTGGTCCTAAATACAACCTTTTAATTGTAAATTCGTAGCTAACATACACAGATTTTATTGTCTTATTTGGTGTACACAGACATGTACACAGACAGGTACACAGACAGGCACACAGACAGGCACACAGACAGGTACACAGCCAACTACACAGACAACTGCACAGACAGGTACACCGACAGGTGCAAGGACAGGCACACAGACAAGTACACAGACAGATACACAGACAGGCACACAGACAGACACAGGGACAGGTACACAGACAGGTACACATACAGGTACAAGGACAGGCACACAGACAAGCACGCAGACAGGTATACAGACAGGTACACAGACAAGTCCACAGACAGATACACAGACAGGTACACAGACAGGTACAGGGACAGGCACACAGACAGGCACACAGACAGGTACATAGGCAGGTACATAGACGGGTAAACATACAGGCACACAGACAGGTACACAGACAGGTACACAGCTAACTACACACACAACTGCACAGGCAGGTACACAGACAGGCACACAGACAGGCACACAGACAGGTACACAGACAGGCACACAGACAGGTACACAGACAGGTACATAGACAGGCACACAGCCAGGCACACAGACAGGCACATCGCCAGGTACACAGACAGGCACACAGACAGGTACATAGACAGGTACATAGATGGGTAAACATACAGGCACACAGACAGGTACACAGGCAGGTACACAGACAGGTACACAGCTAGGCACACAGACAGACACACAGACAGGTACACAGACAGGCACACAGACAGGTACAAGGACTGGCACACAGACAAGCACATAGACAGGCACTGGGACAGGTACACAGACAGGCACACAGACAGGTACACAGACAGGCACACAGACAGGTACACAGCCAACTACACAGACAACTGCACAGACAGGCACACAGACAGGTACATAGGCAGGTACATAGACAGGTAAACATACAGGCACACAGACAGGTACACAGACAGGTACACAGCCAACTACACAGACAACTGCACAGACAGGTACACAGACAGGCACACAGACAGGCACACAGACATGCACACAGACAGGTACATAGACAGGCACACAGCCAGGCACACAGACAGGCACACAGCCAGGTACACAGACAGGCACACAGACAGGTACATAGACAGGTACACAGACAGGCACACAGACAGGCACACAGACATGCACACAGACAGGTACATAGACAGGCACACAGCCAGGCACATAGACAGGTACACAGCCAGGCACACAGACAGACACACAGACAGATACACAGACAGGTACACAGACAGGTACACATACAGGTACACAGACATGTACACAGACAGGTACACATACAGGTACACAGACAGGCACACAGCCAGGCACACATACAGGTACACAGACAGGCACACAGACAGGTACACAGACAGGTACACAGACAGGTACACAGAAACACAAACACACACATGTGTAATTGTAATCGCCAAGGCGCAGGTCAGGGAGGAGAAACGAGGCGCAGGTCAGGGAGGAGAAACGAGGGAGTCTGATGAAGGATTATGTAAGAGACTGCAGCATTTTGTTCTCTATAATGTTTTCCTTTTTGAACAGGAACAGTTCCTTCTGG
>NC_068444.1:13179948-13182448 GCF_023373465.1 Oncorhynchus keta | reverse complement strand
AAACAGACTGATAGACCCAGTCACCTGGTACAGTATAAAACAGACTGATAGACCCAGTCACCTGGTACAGTATAGAACATACTGATAGACCCAGTCACCTGGTACAGTATAGAACAGACTGATAGACCCAGTCACCTGGTACAGTATAGAACAAACTGATAGACCCAGTCACCTGGTACAGTATAGAACAGACTGATAGACCCAGTCACCTGGTGCAGTATAGAACAGACGGAGAGACCCAGTCACCTGGTACAGTATAGAACATACTGATAGACCCAGTCACCTGGTACAGTATAAAACAGACTGATAGACCCAGTCACCTGGTACAGTATAGAACAGACGGATAGACCCAGTCACCTGGTACAGTATAGAACATACTGATAGACCCAGTCACCTGGTACAGTATGAAACAGACTGATAGACCCAGTCACCTGGTACAGTATAGAACAGACTGATAGACCCAGTCACCTGGTACAGTATAGAACAGACTGATAGACCCAGTCACCTGGTACACTATAGAACAGACTGATAGACCCAGTCACCTGGTACAGTATAAAACAGACTGATAGACCCAGTCACCTGGTACAGTATAAAACAGACTGATAGACCCAGTCACCTGGTACAGTATAAAACAGACTGATAGACCCAGTCACCTGGCACAGTATAGAACAGACTGATAGACCCAGTCACCTGGTACAGTATAAAACAGA
Organism: Oncorhynchus keta; assembly: GCF_023373465.1. Taxonomy (NCBI): domain Eukaryota; kingdom Metazoa; phylum Chordata; class Actinopteri; order Salmoniformes; family Salmonidae; genus Oncorhynchus; species Oncorhynchus keta. The sequence continues at coordinate 13,181,738 of NC_068444.1, read as the reverse complement.
CTGATAGACCCAGTCACCTGGCACAGTATAGAACAGACTGATAGACCCAGCCACCTGGTACAGTATAGAACAGACTGATAGACCCAGCCACCTGGTACAGTATAGAACAGACTGATAGACCCAGTCACCTGGTGCAGTATAAAACAGACTGATAGACCCAGTCACCTGGTACAGTATAAAACAGACTGATAGACCCAGTCACCTGGTACAGTATAGAACAGACTGATAGACCCAGTCACCTGGTGCAGTATAAAACAGACTGATAGACCCAGTCACCTGGTACAGTATAAAACAGACTGATAGACCCAGTCACCTGGTACAGTATATGATAGACCCAGTCACCTGGTACAGTATAAAACAGACTGATAGACCCAGTCACCTGGTAAAACAGTATAGAACAGACTGAACATAGACCCAGTCACCTGGTACAGTATAAAACAGACTGATAGACCCAGTCACCTGGTACAGTATAAAACAGACTGATAGACCCAGTCACCTGGTACAGTATAAACAGACTGATAGACCCAGTCACCTGGTACAGTATAGAACAGACTGATAGACCCAGTCACCTGGTACAGTATAAAACAGACTGATAGACCCAGTCACCTGGTACAGTATAAAACAGACTGATAGACCCAGTCACCTGGTACAGTATAGAACAGACGGATAGACCCAGTCACCTGGTACAGTATAGACTGATAGACCCAGTCACCTGGTACAGTATGAAACAGACTGATAGACCCAGTCACCTGGTACAGTATAGAACAGACTGATAGACCCAGTCACCTGGTACAGTATAGAACAGACTGATAGACCCAGTCACCTGGTACAGTATAGAACAGACTGATAGACCCAGTCACCTGGTACAGTATAAAACAGACTGATAGACCCAGTCACCTGGTACAGTATAAAACAGGTACCCAGTCACCTGGTAGTATAAAACAGACTGATAGACCCAGTCACCTGGTACAGTATAGAACAGACTGATAGACCCAGTCACCTGGTACAGTATAAAACAGTAGACCCAGTCACCTGGTACAGTATAGAACAGACTGATAGACCCAGTCACCTGGTACAGTATAGAACAGACTGATAGACCCAGTCACCTGGTACAGTATAGAACAGACTGATAGACCCAGTCACCTGGTGCAGTATAAAACAGACTGATAGACCCAGTCACCTGGTACAGTATAAACAGACTGATAGACCCAGTCACCTGGTACAGTATAAAACAGACTGATAGACCCAGTCACCTGGTACAGTATAGAACAGACTGATAGACCCAGTCACCTGGTACAGTATAAAACAGACTGATAGACCCAGTCACCTGGTACAGTATAAAACAGACTGATAGACCCAGTCACCTGGTACAGTATAAAACAGACTGATAGACCCAGTCACCCTGGACTGATAGACCCAGTCACCTGGTACAGTATAAAACAGACTGATAGACCCAGTCACCTGGTACAGTATAAAACAGACTGATAGACCCAGTCACCTGGTACAGTATAAAACAGACTGATAGACCCAGTCACCTGGTACAGTATAAAACAGACTGATAGACCCAGTCACCTGGTACAGTATAGAACAGACACCCAGTCACCTGGTACAGTATAAAACAGACTGATAGACCCAGTCACCTGGTACAGTATAGAACAGACTGATAGACCCAGTCACCTGGTACAGTATAAAACAGACTGATAGACCCAGTCACCTGGTACAGTATAAAACAGACTGATAGACCCAGTCACCTGGTACAGTATAAAACAGACTGATAGACCCAGTCACCT
>NC_068444.1:13159948-13169948 GCF_023373465.1 Oncorhynchus keta | reverse complement strand
ACACACACACACACACACACACACACACACACACACACACACACACACACACAGACACAGAAACACAGACACACACACACACACACACAGACACAGACACACACACACACACAGACACACCCACACACACACACACACATACACACACACACACACATCTCTCTATGTCTCATCTTCCCCTTTACTTTTCTGAAGACACTGCTGCTGAAAATTTCCGCTGAGACTTGTAACAAAAAAAACATATCAGAAAGACCAGAAAAATTCATCTGTTCTTTCTGGGAAACAAAATAAATTCCTAGTGAATTTTTTACATTTTAACGTCACAGAAATGCAATTCTCAAATCTCGTTCTGCATTAGCTCTCCCCATGGTCGGACACAATATATCACACACACACACACACACACACACAGAATTTAAGTGCACCACCAACATTTGCCTTCTTCCTCAGACAGGGAGGGAGGAAGGAGGAGAGAGGAAGGAGGGAGGGAGGGAAGAGAGAGGAAGGAGGGAGGAGGGAGGGAGGAGAGAGGAAGGAGGGAGGGAGGAGAGAGGAAGGAGGGAGGGAGGAGAGAGGAAGGAGGGAGGGAGGAGAGAGGAAGGAGGGAGGAGGGAGGGAGGGAGGGAGGAGAAGGAGGGAGGGGGGAGGAGAGAGGAAGGAGGGAGGGAGGGAGGAGAGAGGAAGGAGGGAGGGAGGAGAGAGGAATGAGGAGGGAGGGAGGAGAGAGGAAGGAGGGAGGGAGGAGAGAGGAAGGAGGGAGGGTGGAGAGAGGAAGGAGGGAGGGGAGAGAGGAAGGAAGGAGGGAGGGAGGAGAGAGGAAGGAGGGAGGGAGGAGAGAGGAAGGAGGGAGGGAGGAGAGAGGAAGGAGGGAGGGAGGAGAGAGGAAGGAGGGAGGGAGGAGGGAGGAAGGAGGGAGGGAGGGGGGAGAGAGGAAGGAGGGAGGAGGGAGGGAGGAGGGAGAGGAGGAAGGAGGGAGGGAGGAGAGGGAGGAGAGGAAGGAGGGAGGGAGGAGAGAGGAAGGAGGGAGGGAGGAGAGAGGAAGGAGGGAGGGAGGAGAGAGGAGGGAGGAGAGAGGAAGGAGGGAGGGAGGAGAGAGGAAGGAGGGAGGGAGGAGAGAGGAAGGAGGGAGGGAGGAGAGAGGAAGGAGGGAGGGAGTGCTGGTCATTTCCAGTCAGCAGATTTCCATATGAAAGTGGTTTTGTTTTGCAGTGGGTGAATTTCAGCATCTGAGAAAAAAAAATACAGGTTTACTTTTTCTGCATTTGCATTTTCGCTCGGCCTCAATTTAGGAAAGTGCTTTGTAGAAGGACAGTCCTTTTCTACGGTTGTACTGACGCTTCAGCTGTTTGTTTTTAAATAAACTTAAGTATCAAAAGTAAATGTAATTGCTCAAATATATTTAAGTATAAAAAATAAAAGATAAAGTCTAAATAGTTTCAAATAGTTTCTTACATTAAGCAAATCAGATGGCATCTTTTTTATTTTATTTTTTAATTTACAGATAGCCAGGGGCACGCTCCAACATTCAGACATTTTCAAATGAAGCATGTGTGTTTAGTGAGTCCTCCAGATCAGAGGCAACAGGAATGACCAGGGATGTTCTCTTGATAAGTGTGTGAATTAGACTATTTTCCTGTCCTGCTAAGCACTCAAAAGTAATGAGCACTTTTGGGTGTCAGGGAAAATGTATGGAGTTAAAAGTACATTATTTTCTTTAGGAATGTAGTGAAGTAAAAGTGAAAGGAGAATTGTTTTTGCTTAGTACAGATACCAAGGGTTTGGGTAGGTGATTTTCTAAATGTATTCGGTGTCCAAAATTGTAATCAGTAATGTAACTTTTGGATTACCAAAACTCAGTAACGTAATGTGATTACATTAATTTACATTTAGATTACTTTCCCCTTAAGAGGCATTAGAAGAAGACAAAAATGTATGTTACCAGTTGAACAACATATACTGCATGAAAAATCTATGTTAAAGTTTACATCTCTGGCCATTTAAATGCTGAGCTCGTGGAATGACATGATTTGCGCACTATTGAAAAGTGGTATTTACATGTGAAAAACCAATGCCATATGCTGCATTTGCTATAGGCCTATTGTTTACCTTTTTGTTGGTGACGATTTAATATCTTGATAATATGCAGCGGTTTAAAGGGGCAAATCCACAGATGAAACAATAACAAAATCGTAGCCCTGCCTCTGTTTTGGTAAAAAGCTGCGGGGTGGTCCTGGAGAAATGTAACCACTCTCAGATTAATAGACAGAGCTATGGATGCAAGGACTGGCCATCCATGATGTCACAATGATTATTTTAACCATGTTATGAGGATATACATGATTTTTTTTATATTTACAATGTTTATAAACATTGGAGAACAAACAGAATATATTGTGGGTTCTCATGGAGTGTGACAGTTGAACTAAACTCATGAGCCGTTAATAAGTTATATTCTTCAAGACTCAATGGACATACAGTTGAAGTCAGAAGTTTAAATACACTTAGGTTGGAGTCATTAAAACTGTTTTTTCAACCACTCCACTAATTTCTTTTTAACAAACTATAGTTTTGGCAAGTCGGTTAGGACATCTACTTTGAGCATGACACAAGTAATTTTCCAACAATTGTTTACAGACAGATTATTTCACTTATAATCCACTGTATCATAATTTCAGTGGGACAGAAGTTTACATACACTATGTTGACTGTGCATTTAAACAGCTTGGAATATTCCAGAAAATGATGTCATGGCTTTAGAAGCTTCTGATAGGCTAATTGACATAATTTGAGTCAATTGGAGGTGTACCTGTGGATGTATTTCAAGGCCTAACTTCAAACTCAGTGCCTCTTTGCTTGACATCATGGGAAAATCAAAAGAAATCAGCCAAGACCTCATAAAAATAATTGTAGACCTCCACAAGTCTGGCTCATCCTTGGGAGCAATTTCCAAACGCCTGAAGGTACCACGTTCATCTGTACAAACAATAGTACGCAAGTATAAACTCCATGGGATCACGCAGCCGTCACTCAGGAAGGAGACACGTTCTGTCTCCTGGAGATGAACGTACGTTGTTTGGAAAAGTGCAAATCAATCCCAGAACAACAGCAAAGGACCTTGTGAAGATGCCGGAGGAAACAGGTACAAAAGTGTCTATATCCACAGTAAAACGAGTCCTAATTTGACATAACCTGAAAGGCCACTCATCATGGAAGAAGCCACTGCTCCAAAACTGCCATAAAAGCGAGACTACGGTTTGCAACTGCACATGGGGACAAAGATCGTACTTTTTGGAGAAATGTCCTCTGGTCTGATTAAACAAAAATAGAACTGTTTGGCCATAATGACCATTGTTATGTTAGGAAAAAAGGGGAGGCTTGCAAACTGAAGAACACCATCCCAACCATGAAGCACGGGGGTGGCAGCATCATGTGGTGGGGGTGCTTTGCTGCAGGAGGAACTGGTGCACTTCACAAAATAGATGGCACCATGAGGAAAGAAAATTATGTGGATATATTGAAGCAACAACTCAAGACATCAGTCAGGAAGTTAAAGCTTGGTCACAAATGGGTCTTCCAAATTGACAATGACCAAGGATACATCCAAAGTTGTGGCAAAATGGCTTAAGGACAACAAAGCCAAGGTACTGGAGTGGCCATCACAAAGCCCTGACCTCAATCCTCTAGAAAATGTGTGGGCAGAACTGAAAAAGCATGTGCGAGCAAGGAGGCCTACAAACCTGACTCAGTTACACCCTATTGTTGGAAGCTTGTGGAAGGCTACCCAAAACGTTTGACCCACAATTTAAAGTCAATGCTACCAAATACTAATTGAGTGTATGTAAACTTCTGACCCACTGGCAATGTGATGAAAGAAATAAAAGCTGAAATAAATCATTCTCTCTACTATTATTCAGACATTTCACATTATTAAAATAAAGTGGTGATCCTAACTGACCTAAGACAGGGATATTTGTACTAGGAATACATGTCAGGGATTGTGAAAAACTGAGTTCAACTGTATATTTGTGAACAGCCATCCACAACAACCACAATCTGTAATGTGCAAATAGCTAAATGAGAGAGCAGCAGTGTGATTCACATCAAGGCGCTATGTAGATATCAATAATAAGTGATGTCCATATCGCCGTAGACGACACCACTGCTGTCATCCTTTACCTCCAAGAGTTTATTCAAGTTGGATAATGTCTGGATGCCGACAGCAGTCGTACCACTGGAAGACATGGACTTGGACTGTAGACTACTATTCCTGCTCTTTTCCTGACATCCATCGAATACATTTGTTTTGTCGTCACAGTGGTCTCTGACATCACAGTGGTCTCTGACATCACAGTGGTCTCTGACATCATAGTGGTCTCTGACATCACAGTGGTCTCTGACATCATAGTGGTCTCTGACATCATAGTGGTCTCTGACATCACAGTGGTCTCTGACATCATAGTGGTCTCTGACATCACAGTGGTCTCTGACATCACAGTGGTCTCTGACATCACAGTGGTCTCTGACGTCACAGTGGTCTCTGACATCACAGTGGTCTCTGACATCACAGTGGTCTCTGACATCACAGTGGTCTCTGACATCATAGTGGTCTCTGACATCACAGTGGTCTCTGACATCACAGTGGTCTCTGACATCACAGTGGTCTCTGACATCATAGTGGTCTCTGACATCACAGTGGTCTCTGACATCACAGTGGTCTCTGACATCACAGTGGTCTCTGACATCATAGTGGTCTCTGACATCATAGTGGTCTCTGACATCACAGTGGTCTCTGACATCACAGTGGTCTCTGACATCATAGTGGTCTCTGACATCACAGTGGTCTCTGACATCACAGTGGTCTCTGACATCACAGTGGTCTCTGACATCATAGTGGTCTCTGACATCATAGTGGTCTCTGACATCACAGTGGTCTCTGACATCACAGTGGTCTCTGACATCACAGCAGTCGTACCATTGGAAGACATGGACTTGGACTGTAGACTACTATTCCTGCTCTTTTCCTGAGATCCATCGAATACATTTGTTTTGTCGTCATAGTGGTCTCTGACATCATAGTGGTCTCTGACATCACAGTGGTCTCTGACATCACAGTGGTCTCTGACGTCACAGTGGTCTCTGACGTCACAGTGGTCTCTGACATCACAGTGGTCTCTGACATCACAGTGGTCTCTGACATCACAGTGGTCTCTGACATCATAGTGGTCTCTGACATCACAGTGGTCTCTGACATCACAGTGGTCTCTGATATCACAGTGGTCTCTGACATCACAGTGGTCTCTGACATCATAGTGGTCTCTGACATCATAGTGGTCTCTGACATCACAGTGGTCTCTGACATCATAGTGGTCTCTGACATCACAGTGGTCTCTGATATCACAGTGGTCTCTGACATCACAGTGGTCTCTGACATCACAGTGGTCTCTGACATCACAGTGGTCTCTGACATCATAGTGGTCTCTGACATCATAGTGGTCTCTGACATCACAGTGGTCTCTGACATCACAGTGGTCTCTGACATCACAGCAGGTCTGGAAGACATGGACATAGACTACTATTCCTGTGAGATCTCTGTCATAGTGGTCTCTGACATCACAGTGGTCTCTGACATCACAGTGGTCTCTGACGTCACAGTGGTCTCTGATCACAGTGGTCTCTGACATCACAGTGGTCTCTGACATCACAGTGGTCTCTGACATCACAGTGGTCTCTGACATCATAGTGGTCTCTGACATCATAGTGGTCTCTGACATCACAGTGGTCTCTGATATCACAGTGGTCTCTGACATCACAGTGGTCTCTGACATCATAGTGGTCTCTGACATCATAGTGGTCTCTGACATCACAGTGGTCTCTGACATCACAGTGGTCTCTGACATCACAGTGGTCTCTGACATCACAGTGGTCTCTGACATCACAGTGGTCTCTGACATCACAGTGGTCTCTGACATCACAGTGGTCTCTGACATCATAGTGGTCTCTGACATCATAGTGGTCTCTGACATCACAGTGGTCTCTGACATCACAGTGGTCTCTGACATCATAGTGGTCTCTGACATCACAGTGGTCTCTGACATCACAGTGGTCTCTGACATCACAGTGGTCTCTGATGTCACAGTGGTCTCTGACATCACAGTGGTCTCTGACATCACAGTGGTCTCTGACATCACAGTGGTCTCTGACTTGTGGTCAGTCTCGCTCAGGTGGAGAGAGTGAAATATTTTTTTTCCCAACAGACATACTTTCTGAAGTTAAAAGTAATCATTGAAGCAATCATCTAGTTTTCCAGAAGGATCTAATTTGATTACCATTTTTTTGTGTTGCTTTTAACGTAGCAGATTACAGTTAGCATTGATTTGTTAACCCTTACATGTAACAGATTGCATGTAATCCTTTACTCCCCAACCCTGCAGATATCCCAAAAAACGACTTAAGTAGTAATTTAAAGTTTACTTAAGTAAATTACACACTTGCGAGAAAGATAGAGAGATATAAAATTATAGAGAAGAAAAGAGAGACTGAGAGAAAAGGGACATAATAAGAGTAGCCTGATGATGAAGGAAAGAAGGGAGGAAGGAAGGAAGTTAGGAAGGGAGGGAGGGAGGGAGGGAGGGAGGGAGGGGGGAGGGAGGGAGGGGAGGGAGGGAGGGAGGGAGGGAGGGAGGGAGGGAGGGAGGGAGGGAGGGAGGGAGGGGGGGGAGGGAGGGAGGGAGGGTTGAGAGTAATGGGTTGAGGGGTAATGAAAAAAAAGGCTGGAAGCAGAATGGAAATCAGGGTTGAGGATTACGAAGGGGAATGACATGATGCAAGGAGAGAAGGACGATAAGAAGTAGCAGGATGAATGGAGTAACAGAGTAAAAGACAGAGGTTCTCTGTATCACTGAGCAAGCGGAACTCATAAATTCCCTGGTTTGGACTTGTCTGATTTATCCTCGGTCTAGCAAGCCATTTACCTTTTCTCCTGGGACCTCTGGACGGTACCACCCACCTACTGCCTCATCGTCTGCCGTCTGTCTACGTTTTGTTTTTGGTTCATATCTTAAATATGTATGTAATCCTTTCAGGAGAGAATATAACTCAATTATCCTTCAATATCATTTTTTCCCCCTTTTTTCTCTTATCCTCCAGAGATGTAAAACGAACCCAGCTGTCGGGTTTAACTCACTGAATGCAAAAGGAACAGGGTTGAACAAAACATAAATACGGAATGTTGGATCATTGTAAAGTCTGATCTAATAGTCTTATAACATAACGTCAGTATATTCCTTATCATTCCTCTCCTCTCCCTCTCCTCTTCCTCTCCTCTCCCTGTCGTTTCCCCTCTCCTTCTTCTCTCAGATCTCTCTCTCTCGCTATTTCTCTCTCTCTTTCTCTCTCTCTCTCTCTCTCTCTTTCTCTCTCAGATCTCTCTCTCCCTATTTCTCCCTCTCTTTCTCTTTCTCTCTCTCTCTTTCTCTCTCTCTTTCTATCTCTCTCTCGCTATTTCTCTCTCTCTTTCTCTCTCTCTCTTGCTCTCTCTTTCGCTCAGCTCTGTCTCTTTCAGCTCTCTCTCTCTCTCTCCCTCTCTCTCGTTTTCTCTGCTCTTAGCTTGAATCCAGATGTGGTCTGGTTGTCTTAGGCTGTGGTCAGGTATCATGGTCTGGTTGTGGTCCTAGATGTTATAGAGAATGAAACTCAACTTTCTGACCACTGGAATGACATTTTCCATTATACTGTGTAGCAGCAGAGTAGCCCACAACCTCAGGATGAGACGTAAGAAGTAGAAAATAAAGGATAAAGTATGTCTGTGAAGGATAGAATATACACAAATACACTGAGTGCACAAAACATTAAAAACACCTTCCTACTGTTGAATTGCAACCCCCCCCCCCTCACCCACTTCACCTTCTGCCCTCAGAACAGCCTCAAGGTGTCGAAAGCGTTCCATAGGGACGCTGGCCCATCTTGACTCCAATGCTTCCCACAGTTGTGTGTACCATTCTTGATACACACAGGAAACTGTTGAGTGTGAAAAACCCAGCAGCATTACTGTAATGTACTGCACTATACTATATAACTGTAAATATACTGTAATGTACTCCACTAAACGTTATAACTGTAAATATACTGTAATGTACAGCACTATACTATATAACTGTAAATATACTGTAATGTACTCCACTAAACGTTATAACTGTAAATATACTGTAATGTACTGCACTATACTATATAACTGTAAATATACTGTAATGTACTGCACTATACTTTATAACTGTAAATATACTGTAATGTACTGCACTATACTATATAACTGTAGATATACTGTAATGTACTCCACTAAACGTTATAACTGTAAATATACTGTAATGTACTGCACTATACTATATAACTGTAAATATACTGTAATGTACTGCACTATACTATATAACTGTAAATATACTGTAATGTACTGCACTATACTATATAACTGTAAATATACTGTAATGTACTGCACTATACTTTATAACTGTAAATATACTGCAATGTACTGCACTATACTATATAACTGTAAATATACTGCAATGTATAGTTACTGAACTGTACATTCCTCAGTAAAAAACGATTTAATGCAAACTATATTATGCACAACAGCTTTACAACAACAAAAGCATTGTCCCATGTTCAACCAGGTGTAGATGACTCTAACCTGACGTGGGCCACAGGCTGTACTCTGATGGTAAAGCCAACTAAGTACCAGCTGCATTGTTCCCATTCAGAAACACAATAGGTCGGACAGCCTGCCTGCAACAGAGACCGGGGCTGTGTGTTGGCTGGCAGTCTGACGCTCTTCAAAGCCCTGATGCCCACTGGCATCACTGTAGTAACGGGTACAGTTGTTGAGGAAAGGGGTAACAGCTGGCATTGTGTGTGTGTGTGTGTGTGTGTGTGTGTGTGTGTGTGTGTGTGTGTGTGTGTGTGTGTGTGTGTGTGTGTGTGTGTGTGTGTGTGTGTGTGTGTGTGTGGTAGGTTCTGAAGTCATGCAGACCAGTGCAGGTGTGTCAGCGACCAACAATTCATCCAACATGACATTCCACCACCTTGCCTCTCTGCCACCCGGTCTCCTCCACACACCCACCCACCCAGTCTCACCCACACACCCAGTCTCCCCCACACACCCACCCACCCAGTCTCCCCCACACATCCACACACCCAGTCTCCCCCACCCACCCACCCACCCAGTCTCCCCCACCCACCCAGTCTCCCCCACCCACCCAGTCTCCCCCACACACCCACACACCCAGTCTCCCCACACACCCACCCACCCAGTCTCCCCCACACACCCACCCACCCAGTCTCCCCCACACATCCACACACCCAGTCTCCCCACACATCCACACACCCAGTCTCCCCACCCACCCAGTCTCCCCCACCCACCCAGTCTCCCCCACACACCCACACACCCAGTCTCCCCCACACACCCACCCACCCTGTCTCCCCCACACATCCACACACCCAGTCTCCCCCACCCACCCAGTCTCCCCCACCCACCCAGTCTCCCCACACACCCACACACCCAGTCTCCCCACACACCCACCCACCCTGTCTCCCCCACATCCACACACCCAGTCTCCCCACACACCCACCCACCCAGTCTCCCCACACATCCACACACCCAGTCTCCCCACCCACCCAGTCTCACCCACACACCCAGTCTCCCCACACACCCACACACCCAGTCTCCCCACACACCCACCCACCCAGTCTCCCCACACATCCACACACCCAGTCTCCCCACCCATCCACACACCCAGTCTCCCCACCCACCCAGTCTCCCCACCCACCCAGTCTCCCCCACACACCCACACCCCACACACCCACACACCCAGTCTCCCCACACACCCACCCACCCAGTCCCCCCACACACCCACCCACCCAGTCTCCCCCACACACCCACACATCCAGTCTCCCCCACACACCCACACACCCAGTCTCCCCACACACCCACCCACCCAGTCTCCCCCAC
>NC_068444.1:13102448-13149948 GCF_023373465.1 Oncorhynchus keta | reverse complement strand
AATATAATTACATATGTTGTGAAACGTTAAGTTGTCACAAGACAGTACATTTCTGGGCCGAATGAAATGGTTGTAATTGGGTCATAATTGTGACTAAACAACATTATTGAATTAATGTTAAATTAATGTTATCAGTGGAGCCGAACCACAGGGACGTGTGTTGATAATTACCTCTTATTAAACCGGGTTTACTAACATACTGTAATCGGCTTAATAAGCATGAACACAATAATGATTTTCAAAGTGCGGCGTTGTCTGCCCAAAGGTACTTTTCTGTTTTGGTTCTACGTCATGAAACGATGCTCTAATTACCTTTGGTAGTTAGGCAGGTGATATGATTAGCTGTGTTGAAATAATGTAGCGATTGTCTTAATAAATACGTAAACAATAATGACATCAACCATAAAGTGTCTCAGAGTGGCTAATGTGTGACATTATCTGCCCTAAGGCACTGTTCTGAACGTTTGGGATTCAACTTTATGAACTGATGATATAACTATGTTTGCCATTTTAGCTATATATTGTGGACAGTTTATATAATAATATTCTAAAAAGATAAAGTAGGATAATGAAAGTGCACACTCTGACTATTGTCACTAAAAGGGGCCAAAATTATTTTAAATATATAACAGAAGTAAAATTTCAGTATGAAATAATCGTATTGACTTGTATTGGCATATAAATGTTTTAAATGTCTCCATTTCTTTGTGAAACTCCAACTCTGCTCCTCTGCTCAAAACATTGCTTAAAGGTGTCCAATAAAGGTAAACCAACAAAGTTAGGCAAGCATTGCAGCCATCTCTCTCTGTATGTCCACAAGGAGACAGAATCAAGCCACACTGTGGCTGTCAAATTAAGCTGTCACACACATCAAATCAACCAGTCCAGAAAGTGAGAGCAGAGAAGATCCTCCCTAAATCCCACGGACAGAACAATCAATATATCTACAGCCATTTCTGAAGGAATATTAGGTTAGAATATTAGGGTTGAATATATGGTTAGAATATATGGTTAGCATATTAGGGTTGAATATATGGTTAGAATATATGGTTAGAATATTAGGTTAGAATATATGGTTAGAATATATGGTTAGACTATTAGGGTTGAATATTAGGTTAGAATATATGGTTAGAATATTAGGTTTGAATATATGGTTAGAATATATGGTTAGAATATTAGGGTTGAATATTAGGTTAGAATATATGGTTAGAATATTAGGTTAGAACATTAGGTTAGAACATTAGGTTAGAATATATGGTTAGAATATTAGGTTAGAACATTAGGTTAGAATATTAGGTTAGAATATTAGGATAGAATATTAGGTTAGAACATTAGGTTAGAATATATGGTTAGAATATTAGGTTAGAACATTAGGTTAGAATATTAGGATAGAATATTAGATTAGAACATTAGGTTAGAATATTAGGTTAGAATATATGGTTAGAATATCAGGTTAGAAAATTAGCTTAGAATATATTGTTAGAAAATTTGTTAGAATATTAGGTTTAGAATATTAGGTCAGAATATTTGGGTCAGAATATTAGGTTTAAATATTCAGTTAGAATATATGGTTAGAATATTAGGTTAAAATATTAGGTTAGAATATATGGTTAGAATATATGGTTAGAATATATGGTTAGAATATTAGGTTAGAATATTAGGTTTGAATATTAGGTTAGAATATTAGGTTAGAATATATGGTTAGAATATTAGGTTTAGAATTTTAGGTTAGAATATATGGTTAGAATATTAGGTCAGAATATTAGGGTTAGAACATTGGGTTAGAATATAAGGTTAGAATACTGCACATGGTCAGAATATTAGGTTGGAATATTAGGTTTATAATTTTAGGTTTAGAATATTGGGTTTAGAATATTGGGTTAGAATATAAGGTTAGAATACTGTACATGGCTAGAATATTAGGTTAGAATAGAATAATGTATTATCAATACTAGTTCCAGGATAATATAATTAATATATGGTTAGAATATTAGGTCAGAATATATGGTTAGAATATTAGGTCAGAATATTAGGTTGGAATATTAGGTCAGAATATTAGGTTGGAATATTAGGTCAGAATATTAGGTTGGAATATTAGGTTAGAATTTTAGGTCAGAATATTAGGTCAGAATATTAGGTTAGAACATATGGTTAGAATATAATGTTTGAATAGAATGATATAAAATCAATACTAGGTTCCAGGAGGGTTTTAATAAATCTGTTGGCCCTGTCCACACATTTTCACTCTTCTGATCTGCTGCTGAAAGATACAATGTGTTACACTTAAATCAGGGAGTTCTCTGTAATTCAAGACCCAAGAAGAGTTTGCACCTACTTCTGTAGTTTCATAGCAGGTGATACATTTTTAAGGTCTGAAACACATGGGTGGACACACAAACATGGTTTAAGTCAGAATTAGTTTTAAAATACCGGGATATGTTTCTCTGTTTGGAGATAAAAAACAAAATCATTTTGCCTTCATTCTAAAACCACCTGAATCTGAAAAACAAATAACATTTTGATTATTTCTCATTAGGTGTAAAATAAACAACGCCCTACATGAGGTATCCATACCATTACAGCTCCTCCTTGAGCTGTTTTGTCAGAGAACAACATATGAATTTGTCTAAACGTATAGAAATACATGTCTACCTGATGACTACGTGGATGAGCGACAGCATCGGATCAATTTATTCACAATTTGTTTCTGAATGTTTTCCATGCAAGCATTGCGAACAGACACAAGGTCACATGTGCATGTGCAAACATACACGCACACACACACACACACACACACGCACGCACGCACGCACACGCGCACGCACGCACGCACGCACGCACACACACACACACACACACACACACACACACACACACACACACACACACACGCACACACACACACACACACGCACGCACGCACACACACACGCACGCACGCACGCACGCACACACACACACACACACACACACACACACACACACACGCACACACACACACACACACACACACACACACACACACACGCACACACGCACACGCACGCACGCACGCACGCACGCGCACACGCACGCACGCACACACACGCACACACACACACACACACACACACACACACATAAACACATACCTCACCAAATAACCAGACACAATTATCATCCCTCCAGTACCAAGGTATGTTGGCCTGTTTCTCTCTAAACAACCTAATTCAGTATAGCTCAGGACATTGTATCACTGGCAGACAGCATCTATATATATATATATGGGAAAATCATGTGATTTTAGCTAAGAGGCCTGCGTAAGCCTTGGATAAAAGGCCTATAACCCAGCACCTACAGACAGGTCTCACCGGGATCAACATAACCCTGACTGTGATTAACCTCCGAAACACAGTCACCGCGTGGAGCCGCCAATTTAAGCTAGTTGCACACGAGGCCCATTCAAAACAGATGGTGAGATGCACGGTTTGTATTTACATGATATATGGTATTTAAGGTGAAGGAATAGCAGAAATAAGTAGTGTATTAACAAAAAAAATCTGGATAAAACTGGTTTCCCCACAGGAAGGAACGTCGGCCAATCAATACAATCTGATATCTGACCTTGAATCTTTGTGGTAACTCATTGGTGGTGCTGAATGCATTTCGTGTATGGAGATGTGGAAGCAGGTATGAGTGTGTGGGATGCAAGTGAGATTCTCCCTGTATCTCACTTGTCATTCTTTGGAGAAAATCTTTGGTTTTCTCAACAAGATCTCATTGTTACACTTCGAAATTTGACATACTTGTCAAAAGTTTGGACGCACACACTCATTCCAGGGTTTTTTATTTTTTAATTTGTTTAATTAGATTTGTTTTTACATTTCTTTTCATCTTAATGTGTTTGATCCAATCAGTTGTGTTGTGACAAGGCAGGGCTGGTATACAGAAGATAGCCCTATTTGGCAAAAGACCAAGTCCATATTATGGCAAGAACAGTTCAAATAAGCAAAGAGAAATGACAGTCCATCGTTACTTTAAGACAAGAAGGTCAGTCAATCTGGAAAATGTTGAGTACTTTGAAAGTTTCTTCAAGTGCAGTCGCACAAAAACCATCAAGCGCTATGATGAAACTGACTCTCATGAGGACCGCCACAAAAAAAGGAAAACCCAGAGTTACCTCTGCTGCAGAGGCTAAGTTCATTCCAGCCTCCTAAATCGGAGCCCAAATAAATGCTTCACAGAGTTCAAGTAACAGACACATCTCAACAGCAACTGTGCAGAGGAGACTGTATGAATCAGGCCTTCATGGTTGAATTCCTGCAAAGAAACCACTACTAAAGGACACCAAGAGACTTGCTTGGGCCAAGAAACTTGAGCAATTTACATTAGACCGATGTAAATCTGTCCTTTGGTCTGAGGAGTCCAAATATTAGATTTTTGGTTTCAACCGCCGTGTCTTTGTGAGACACAGAGTAGGTGAATGGATGATTTCCTAATGTGTGGTTCCCACCGTGAAGCATGGAGGAGGAGGTGTGATGGTGTGGGGGTGTTTTGCTGGTGACACTGTCTGTGATTTATTTAGAATTCAAGGCACATAGCCAGCATTGCTACCAGAGTATTCTGCAGCGATACGCCATCCCATTTGGTTTACACTTACTGGGACTATCATTTGTTTTTCAACAGGGCAATGACCCAAAACACACCTCCAGGCTGTGTACGGGCTATTTGACCAAGAAATGCTGCATCAGATGACCTGGCCTTCACGATTACCCTACTTCAACCCAATTGATATCGTTTGGGATGAGTTGAACCGCAGAGTGAAGGAAAAGCAGCCACAAGTGCTCAGCATATGTGGGAACTACTTCAAGACTGTTGGAAAAGCATTCCAGGTGAAGCTGGTTGAGAGAATGCCAAGAGTGTGCAAAGCTGTCATCAAAGCAAAGGGTGGCTACTTTGAAGAATCTCAAATATATTTAGATTTGTTTAACACTTTTTTGATTCCATATGTGTTATTTCATAGTTGTGATGTCTTCACAATTATTCTCCAATCTAGAGAATAATAAAATAAAGAAAAACATTGAATGAGTAAGTGTGTCCAAAGGGAGGGAGGGAGGGATAGAGAGAGGGGTAGGGAGGGATGGAGAGACGGGTGGAGAGAGAGGGAGGGAGGGATTGAGGGAATGAGGGACGGAGGGAGGTAGGGAGAGATAGGGAGGGAGGGAGGGTTGGAGAGAGAGGGAGGGATTGAGGGAATGAGGGAGGGAAGGAGGGAGGTAGGGAGAGATAGGGAGGGAGGATTGGAGAGAAGGGTGAAGGGAGGGATGAAGAGAGGGAGGGAGGAGGGATGGAGAGAAGGGAGGGAAGGAGGGATGGAGAGAAGGGAGGGAGGGAGATTTGGAGGGAGGGAAGGGGAGGGATGGAGAGAGAGAGAGAAGAGGAAGAATGGGAAAACAAGAGAGTAGAGAGAGGGAGAGAAGAGGAAGTATCTGTTAACAAGAGAGAAGAGGAATAATGGGATAATGAGAGAGAGAGAAGAGGAAGAATGGGATAATAAGAGAGAGAGAGAGAGAGAGAGAGAAGAGGAAGAATGTGAAAACAAGAGAGTACAGAGAGAGAGAGAGAGAGAGAAGAGGAAGTATCTGTTAACAAGAGAGGAGAGAGGGAGAGAAGAGAGGAGAGGGAGAGAAGAGAGGAGAGGAAGAATAGGAAAACAGTCCTGAGTAAAACCGACAGGTAATTTATAAGAGCACTGCTGCAGAGGTGGAAAAGTGTGTATTTCTGACTGTGTGTATGAGAGAGAAACCTGGGTCTCACTGGAGTAGCAGTCTCTCGCTCTCTCTCTGCCACAGACTATAGCTCTGACCTATCAATCCCTTTAAAACGCTCAATAACCTATAATTTTAATGTCACTGGACCCCCATGCATTATACACGGTGTGTGTGTATGCATCTGTGTGAGTGAGTGTATGCATGTGTGTGTGTGTGTGTGTGTATATGTGTGTGTGTGTGTATGAGCATGGGTGTCAGTGTGTGTTTGTGTGTGAGTACATGTGAGTGATTGTATGTGTGTGTGTGTATGTGTGTGTATGTGAATGCGTGCTTGTGCTTGAGTTTATGTGTTTATGTGTGTATGTGTGTGTGAGTGTCTGTATGTGTGTGTGCATTTGTGGCTGAGTGTGTATGAGTATGCGTGTGTGCAGTAGAAACAAGAAACAGATCCCATTTCCACCTCACTCTTGCTCTTCTTCCTCTCCTCTCTCTCTCTCTCTCTCTCTCTCTCTCTCTCTCTCTCTCTCTCTCTCTCTCTCTCTCTCTCTGTCTCTCTCTCTCTCTCTCTCTCTCTCTCTCTCTCTCTCTCTCTCTCTCTCTCTCTCTCCTCTTCTCTCTCTCTCTCTGTCTCTGTCTCTCCTCTCTGTCTCTCTCTCTCTCTCTCTCTCTCTCTCTCTCTCTCTCTCTCTCTCTCTCTCTCTCTCTCTCTCTCTCTCTCTCTCTCTCTCTGTCTCTCTCTCCTCTCTCTCTCTCTCTCTCTCTCTCTCTCTCTCTGTCTCTCTCTCTCTCTCTCTCTCTCTCTCTCTCTGTCTCTCTCTCCTCTCTGTCTCTCTCTCTCTCTCTCTCTCTCTCTCTCTCTCTCTCTCTCTCTCTCTCTCTCTCTCTCTCTCTCTCTCTCTCTCTCTCTCTCTCTCTCTCTCTCTCTCTCTCTCTGTCTCTCTCTCTCTCTCTGTCTCTCTCTGTCTCTCTCTGTCTCTCTCTCTCTGTCTCTCTCTCTCTCTCTCTCTCTCTCTCTCTCTCTCTCTCATTCCTGGTATGTAATATAATTTCCTGTGTCGGTGGATTTGTCTCCGTAGATCAGTGACTGATTATGAGTGGGAGTGATTATGACCATTCCTTCATGACTTTTTCTAATTGTTAATTTCAAACTCAGCTCGCACCCCCCTTCACTGTTCCTCATGCTGCTATTCCACCCCCTTCACTGTTCCTCATGCTGCTATTCCACCCCCCTTCCACTGTTGTTCCTCCTGCTGCTATTCCACCCCCCTCACTGTTCCTCATGCTGCTATTCCTGTTGTTCCTCCCCCTTCCACTGTTGTTCCTCCTGCTGCTATTCCACCCCCTTCACTGTTCCTCATGCTGCTATTCCACCCCCCTTCCACTGTTGTTCCTCCTGCTGCTATTCCACCCCCTTCCACTGTTGTTCCTCCTGCTGCTATTCCACCCCCTTCACTGTTCCTCATGCTGCTATTCCACCCCCCTTCCACTGTTGTTCCTCATGCTGCTATTCCACCCCCCTTCCACTGTTGTTCCTCCTGCTGCTATTCCACCCCCTTTCACTGTTCCTCCTGCTACTATTCCACCCCCTTTCACTGTTCCTCCTGCTGCTATTCCACCCCCTTCCACTGTTCCTCCTGCTGCTATTCCACCCCCCTTCCACTGTCGTTCCTCCTGCTGCTATTCCACCCCCCTTTCACTGTTGTTCCTCCTGCTGCTATTCCACCCCCCTTTCACTGTTCCTCCTGCTGCTATTCCACCCCCTTTCACTGTTCCTCCTGCTACTATTCCACCCCCCTTTCACTGTTCCTCCTGCTGCTATTCCACCCCCCTTCCACTGTTCCTCCTGCTGCTATTCCACCCCCCTTCCACTGTTCCTCCTGCTGCTATTCCACCCCCCACAGGGGATAGGGTGCCACTAGGGCCCACAGGGAACAGGGTGCAGAGAGGGCCCACAGGGAACCGGGTGCCACGAGGGCCCACGGGGAACAGGGTGCAGAGAGGGCCCACAGGGAACAGGGTGCAACGAGGGTCCACAGGGAACAGGGTGCAGCGAGGGTCCACAGGGAACAGGGTGTCGTTAGAGATGCAGACACTGATCTGGGGTTAGTCACAGCCGCTGAGAGGAAAGATAACATATTGTCACCGAGGCGAAAAGACACTGTGGGGATGGTGACCTTTCCTCCTGTGTTACGTGTGTATACAGAGCTAATGATGGGTGATAGTACGTCACGCCCTCTGATGCACTCTTCATCTCTCCCTCTCTCTCCTCCTTTACTCTCTCTATTTTACTATCTCTTCTTTCCCTCTCTCTCCTCCTTTACTCTCTCTATTTTACTCTCTCTTCTTTCCCTCTCTCTCTCTCTCTCTCCTTTACTCTCTCTATTTTAATATCTCTTCTTTCCCTCTCTCTCCTTTACTCTCTCTATTTTACTATCTCTTCTTTCCCTCTCTCTCTCCTTTACTCTCTCTATTTTACTTTCTCTTCTTTCCCTCTCTCTCCTTTATTCTCTCCTTTACTCTCTCTATTTTACTCTCTCTTCTTTCCCTCTCTCTCTCTCTCTCTCTCCTTTACTCTCTCTATTTTAATATCTCTTCTTTCCCTCTCTCTCCTTTACTCTCTCTATTTTACTCTCTCTTCTTTCCCTCTCTCTCTCCTTTACTCTCTCTATTTTACTATCTCTTCTTTCCCTCTCTCTCTCTCCTTTACTCTCTCTATTTTACTCTCTCTTATTTCTCTCTCTTCTTTCCATCTCTCTTTCTCCTCTCTCCCTCTCTGTGTCCTCTTCTTTCTTATCTACCTCTTTCCGTTCCCTCCGCGCCCCTCGTTGTGCGCTGTGTTCCTAGTTCTTACAAGCGCGGCGCTGTGTAATCTCCGTGTTGATAAGAAGATTAAAGGGGGGAGCGGAAGATGAGAGAGTATTCTCTCTCAGCAGTAGAAAAGGATATCAGCAGGAGGGATATCACCCTGGGGTGGATGAGATGAGGGAGACCGGGAGACTGGGAGACTGGGAGGCTGGGAGACCGGGAGACTGGAAGACCGGGAGACCGGGAGACCGGAAGACCAGGAGACCGGGAGACAGGGAGACTGGGAGACTGGGAGACTGGAAGACTGGAAGACTGGGAGACTGGGAGACCGGGAGACTGGAAGACTGGAAGACTGGAAGACTGGGAGACTGGGAGACCGGGAGACTGGAAGACTGGGAGACTGGGAGACCGGGAGACTGGAAGACCGGGAGACCGGGAGACCGGGAGACTGGGAGACTGGAAGACTGGGAGACTGGAAGACCGGGAGACCGGGAGACCGGGAGACTGGGAGACCGGGAGACTGGGAGACTGGGAGACTGGGAGACTGGGAGACTGGAAGACCGGGAGACTGACCCCCATCTCATGGATACATCATTCCCTGGATATCACATACTGCTACTGTACCTCTGCTGATTCCCCTGTTAGTGTACCTCTGCTGATTCCCCTGTTACTGTACCTCTGCTGATTCCCCTGTTACTGTACCTCTGCTGATTCCCCTGTTACTGTACCTCTGCTGATTCCCCTGTTACTGTACCTCTGCTGA
Organism: Oncorhynchus keta; assembly: GCF_023373465.1. NCBI lineage: Eukaryota > Metazoa > Chordata > Actinopteri > Salmoniformes > Salmonidae > Oncorhynchus > Oncorhynchus keta. The sequence goes on along the minus strand of NC_068444.1, from coordinate 13,140,630 downwards.
TTCCCCTGTTACTGTACCTCTGCTGATTCCCCTGTTACTGTACCTCTGCTGATTCCCCTGTTACTGTACCTCTGCTGATTCTGATTCCCCTGTTACTGTACCCCTGTTACTGTACCTCTGCTGATTCCCCTGTTACTGTACCTCTGCTGATTCCCCTGTTACTGTACCTCTGCTGATTCCCTGTTACTGTACCTCTACTGATTCCCCTGTTACTGTACCTCTACTGATTCCCCTGTTACTGTACCTCTGCTGATTCCCCTGTTACTGTACCTCTGCTGATTCCCCTGTTACTGTACCTCTGCTGATTCCCCTGTTACTGTACCTCTGCTGATTCCCTGTTACTGTACCTCTGCTGATTCCCCTGTTACTGTACCTCTGCTGATTCCCCTGTTACTGTACCTCTGCTGATTCCCCTGTTACTGTACCTCTGCTGATTCCCCTGTTACTGTACCTCTACTGATTCCCCTGTTACTGTACCTCTGCTGATTCCCCTGTTACTGTACCTCTGCTGATTCCCCTGTTACTGTACCTCTGCTGATTCCCCTGTTACTGTACCTCTGCTGATTCCCCTGTTACTGTACCTCTGCTGATTCCCCTGTTACTGTACCTCTACTGATTCCCCTGTTACTGTACCTCTGCTGATTCCCCTGCTACTGTACCTCTGCTGATTCCCCTGTTACTGTACCTCTGCTGATTCCCCTGTTACTGTACCTCTACTGATTCCCCTGTTACTGTACCTCTGCTGATTCCCCTGTTACTGTACCTCTGCTGATTCCCCTGTTACTGTACCTCTGCTGATTCCCCTGTTACTGTACCTCTGCTGATTCCCCTGTTACTGTACCTCTGCTGATTCCCCTGTTACTGTACCTCTGCTGATTCCCCTGTTACTGTACCTCTACTGATTCCCCCTGTTACTGTACCTCTGCTGATTCCCTGTTACTGTACCTCTGCTGATTCCCCTGTTACTGTACCTCTGCTGATTCCCCTGTTACTGTACCTCTGCTGATTCCCCTGATTCCCCTGTTACTGCTACCTCTGCTGATTCCCCTGTTACTGTACCTCTGCTGATTCCCCTGTTACTGTACCTCTGCTGATTCCCCTGTTACTGTACCTCTGCTGATTCCCCTGTTACTGTACCTCTGCTGATTCCCCTGTTACTGTACCTCTGCTGATTCCCCTGTTACTGTACCTCTGCTGATTCCCCTGTTACTGTACCTCTGCTGATTCCCCTGTTACTGTACCTCTACTGATTCCCCTGTTACTGTACCTCTGCTGATTCCCCTGTTACTGTACCTCTGCTGATTCCCCTGTTACTGTACCTCTGCTGATTCCCCTGTTACTGTACCTCTGCTGATTCCCCTGTTACTGTACCTCTGCTGATTCCCCTGTTACTGTACCTCTGCTGATTCCCCTGTTACTGTACCTCTGCTGATTCCCCTGTTACTGTACCTCTGCTGATTCCCCTGTTACTGTACCTCTGCTGATTCCCCTGTTACTGTACCTCTGCTGATTCCCCTGTTACTGTACCTCTGCTGATTCCCCTGTTACTGTACCTCTGCTGATTCCCCTGTTACTGTACCTCTGCTGATTCCCCTGTTACTGTACCTCTGCTGATTCCCCTGTTACTGTACCTCTGCTGATTCCCTGTTACTGTACCTCTGCTGATTCCCCTGTTACTGTACCTCTGCTGATTCCCTGTTACTGTACCTCTGCTGATTCCCCCTGTTACTGTACCTGTTCTGTACCTGATTCCCTGTTACTGTACCTCTGCTGATTCCCCCTACCTCTTATTCCCCTGTTACTGTACCTCTGCTGATTCCCCTGTTACTGTGCCTCTGCTGATTCCCCTGTTACTGTACCTCTGCTGATTCCCTGTTACTGTACCTCTGCTGATTCCCCTGTTACTGTACCTCTGGTGATTCCCCTGTTACTGTACCTCTGCTGATTCCCCTGCTACTGTACCTCTGTTGATTCCCCTGTTACTGTACCTCTGCTGATTCCCCTGTTACTGTACCTCTGGTGTTCAATCCACTGATAATAAAACACCTTTATTTAATTAACTTGGCAATTCAATTAAGAATAACTTGTTATTTACAATGACCGCCTACCAAAAGGCATAGGCTGCCTCCTGCAGGGACGGGGGCTGGGATTAAAAATAATAATATTAATAGTATAGGACAAAAAACTACAGTAGAGTCGATGGGAAAAGCTCCTCTGTCCACTAATGTAGTGAAATGAGGACGAACCAGAAGGTCAACTGTTTGCAACATAGAACTATTCTCCACATCTCTCTCTCTGAATGATTTATTAGCTAACAAACACTGAAGAGGGAAGGAGGAGAAAGCCACATTCCTCCTCTCCTCTCCTCTCCTCTCCTCTCCTCTCCTCCCTCTCCTCTCCTCTCCTCTCCTCTCCTCTCCTCTCCTCTCTCCATCTCTTCTCCTTTCATCTCCTCTCCTCGTCTCAGATAGGACATATGTATAGCGTAACTGTTGTTTATTGATGTGTTCATGCAGGACTCCTCTGCAAAAGAGACCGTGGTCTCAGCATGACTCCCTGGCTAAATAAAGGTCTAATAAAAATATATCTTCTTCTATGAATAATTAACCATGATGACCAGGGAACACAAACAAGAGGAAGGAAAACAAGATGGTCATCACCTTTTCCTTTCATCCCTTGTTGTTCTTCTGTAAACACCTGGACAACCTCCTCAAGCACCTTTAGTTCATTCCCTGCTTCTGCAAACACTGTGTGGGACTCCTCTTTGATCCCTCTTTACGGTGCTCTCTCTTTCCTTCCTCTCTTGTCTTCATCTCTTTCCTTCCTCTCTTTTCTTCCTCTCTTTCCTTCCTCTATTTCCTTTCTCTCTTTCCTTCCTCTCTTGTCTCCCTCTCTTTCCTTCCTCTCTTGTCTTCCTCTCTTGCCTTCCTCTCTTGTCTTCCTCTCTTTCCTTCATCTCTTGCCTTCACTCTCTTGTCTTCCTCTCTTTCCTTCCTCTCTTGTCTTCCCTCTCTTTCCTTCCTCTCTTTCATTCCCTCTCTTTCCTTCCTCTCTTGTCTTCCTCTCTTTCCTTCCTCTCTTGTCTTCCTCTCTTGCCTTCCTCTCTTGTCTTCCCTCTCTTTCCTTCCTCTCTTGTCTTCCTCTCTTTCCTTCATCTCTTGCTTTCACTCTCTTGTCTTCCTCTCTTTCCTTCCTCTCTTGTCTTCCCTCTCTTTCCTTCCTCTCTTTCCTTCCTCTCTTGTCTTCCTCTCTTTCCTTTCTCTCTTGTCTTCCTCTCTTTCCTTCCTCTCTTGTCTTCCTCTCTTTCCTTCCTCTCTTGTCTTCCTCTCTTTCCTTCCTCTCTTGTCTTCCTCTCTTTCCTTCCTCTCTTGTCTTCCTCTCTTCCTTCCTCTCTTGTCTTCCTCCTTCCTCTTCTCCTCCATCCTCTGTCCTCCTCTTGTCTTCCTCTTTCCTTTCTCTTGTCTTTCCTCTCTCTTCCTTTCATTCTCTCTTGTCTTCCTCTCTTTCCTTCTCTCTTGTCTTCCTCTCTTTCCTTCCTCTCTTGTCTTCCTCTCTTTCCTTCCTCTCTTCTCTTCCTCTTCCTCTGTCTTCCTCTCTGTCTTTTCTTCCTCTCTTGTCTTCCTCTCCTCTCCTTCCTCTCTTGTCTTCCTCTCTTCCTTCTCTCTTGTCTTCCCTCTTCCTCCCTCTTATCTTCCTCTTTCCTTCCTCTCTTGTCTTCCTCTCCTTCCTCTCTTTCCTTCCTCTCTTGTCTTCCTCTCTTTCCTTCCCTCTCTCTTCCTCTCCTCTCTTCCTTCCTCTCTCTTTCCTTCTCTTGTCTCTCCCTTTCCTTCCTCTCTTGTCTTCCTCTCTTTCTTCCTCTCTTGTCTTTCTCTTTCCTTTCTCTTGTCTCTCCTCTCTTTCCTTTCTCTCTTGTCTTCTCTCTTGTCTTCCTCTCTTTCATTCCCTTGTCTTCTCTTTCCTTGTCTTCCTCTCTTGTCTTCCTCTCTTTCCTTCTCTCTTGTCTTCCTCTCTTTCCTTCCTCTCTTGTCTTCCTCTCTTGTCTTCCTCTCCTCTCTTGTCTTCCTCTTCTTTCCTTGTTCCTCTCTTGTCTTCCTCTCTTTCCTTCCTCTCTTGTCTTCCTCTCTTTCCTTCCTCTCTTGTCTTCCTCTCTTGCCTTCCTCTCTTGTCTTCCTCTCTTGCCTTCCTCTCTTTCCTTCCTCTCTTTCCTTCCTCTCTTGTCTTCCTCTCTTTCCTTCCTCTCTTGTCTTCCTCTCTTTCCTTCCTCTCTTGTCTTCCTCTCTTTCTTTCATCTCTTGTCTTCCTCTCTTGTCTTCCTCTCTTTCCTTCCTCTCTTGTCTTCCTCTCTTGCCTTCCTCTCTTTTCTTCCTCTCTTGCCTCCCTCTCTTGCCTTCCTCTTTCCTTCCTCTCTTTCGTTCATCTCTTGTCTTCCTCTCTTTCCTTCCTCTCTTGTCTTCCTCTCTTTCCTTCCTCTCTTGTCTTCCCTCTCTTTCCTTCCTCTCTTGTCTTCCTCTCTTTCCTTCCTCTCTTGTCTTCCTCTCTTTCTTCCTCTCTTTCTTCCTCTTTCCTTCTCTCCTTCCTCTCTTTCTTCCTCTCTTGTCTTCCTCTCTTTCCTTCCTCTCTTGTCTTCCTCTCTTTCCTTCTCTCTTGTCTTCCTCTCTTTTCTTGTCTTCCTCTCTTTCCTTCCTCTCTCTTTCTTCCTCTCTTTCCTTCCTCTCTTTCCTTCCTCTCTTGTCTTCCTCTCTTTCCTTCCTCTCTTTCTTCCTCTCTTTCCTTCCTCTCTTGTCTTCCTCTCTTTCCTTCCTCTCTTGTCTTCCTCTCTTTCCTTCCTCTCTTGTCTTCCTCTCTTTCCTTCCTCTCTTGTCTTCCTCTCTTTCCTTCCTCTCTTGTCTTCCTCTCTTTCCTTCCTCTCTTGTCTTCCTCTCTTTCCTTCCTCTCTTGTCTTCCTCTCTTTCCTTCCTCTCTTGTCTTCCTCTCTTTCCTTCCTCTCTTTGTCTTCCTCTCTTTCCTTCCTCTCTTGTCTTCCTCTCTTTCTTCCTCTCTTGTCTTCCTCTCTTGTCTTCTTTCCTTCCTCTCTTTTCCTCTCTTATCTTCCTCTCTTTCCTTCCTCTCTTGTCTTCCTCTCTTTCCTTCCTCTCTTTCCTTCCTCTCTTGTCTTCCTCTCTTTCTTCCTCTCTTGTCTTCCTCTCTTTCCTTCCTCTCTTGTCTTCCTCTCTTTCCTTCCTCTCTTGTCTTCCTCTCTTTCTTCCTCTCTTTCTTCCTCTCTTGTCTTCCTCTCTTTCCTTCCTCTCTTGTCTTCCTCTCTTTCCTTCCTCTCTTTCCTTCCTCTCTTGTCTTCCTCTCTTTCCTTCCTCTCTTGTCTTCCTCTCTTTCCTTCCTCTCTTGTCTTCCTCTCTTTCCTTCCTCTCTTGTCTTCCTCTCTTTCCTTCCTCTCTTGTCTTCCTCTCTTGTCCTTCCTCTCTTGTCTTCCTCTCTTTCCTTCCTCTCTTGTCTTCCTCTTTCCTTCCTCTCTTGTCTTCCTCTCTTTCCTTCCTCTCTTTCTTCCTCTCTTTCTTCCTCTCTTTCCTTCCTCTCTTGTCTTCCTCTCTTTCCTTCCTCTCTTGTCTTCCTCTCTTGTCTTCCTCTCTTTCCTTCCTCTCTTTCCTCCCTCTCTTATCTTCCTCTCTTTCCTTCCTCTCTTGTCTTCCTCTCTTTCCTTCCTCTCTTTCCTTCCTCTCTTGTCTTCCTCTCTTTCCTTCCTCTCTTGTCTTCCTCTCTTTCCTTCCTCTCTTTCCTTCCTCTCTTGTCTTCCTCTCTTTCATTCCTCTCTTGTCTTCCTCTCTTTCCTTCCTCTCTTGTCTTCCTCTCTTGTCTTCCTTTCCTTCCTCTTGTCTTTCTCTTTCCTTCCTCTCTTTCCTTCCTCTCTTGTCTTCCTCTCTTCCTTCCTCTCTTGTCTTCCTCTCTTGTCTTCCTCTCTTTCCTTCCTCTCTTTCCTCCCTCTCTTATCTTCCTCTCTTTCCTTCCTCTCTTGTCTTCCTCTCTTTCCTTCCTCTCTTTCCTTCCTCTCTTTCCTTTCTCTTTCTTCCTCTCTTTCCTTCCTCTCTTGTCTTCCTCTCTTTCCTTCCTCTCTTGTCTTCCTCTCTTTCCTTCCTCTCTTGTCTTCCTCTCTTTCCTTCCTCTCTTTCCTTCCTCTCTTGTCTTCCTCTCTTTCCTTCCTCTCTTGTCTTCCTCTCTTTCCTTCCTCTCTTGTCTTCCTCTCTTTCTTCCTCTCTTTCCTTCCTCTCTTGTCTTCCTCTCTTTCCTTCCTCTCTTGTCTTCCTCTCTTTCTTCCTCTCTTGTCTTCCTCTCTTTCCTTCCTCTCTTGTCTTCCTCTCTTGTCTTCTCTCTCCTTCTCTCTTTCCTTCCTCTCTTGTCTTCCTCTCTTTCCTTCCTCTCTTGTCTTCCTCTCTTTCTTCCTCTCTTTCCTTCCTCTCTTGTCTTCCTCTCTTTCCTTCCTCTCTTGTCTTTCTCTTTCCTTCCTCTCTTGTCTTCCTCTCTTTCCTTCCTCTCTTTCTTCCTCTCTTGTCTTCCTCCTCTCTTCCTTCTTTCTTCCTCTCTTGTCTTCCTCTCTTGTCTTCCTCTCTTTCCTTCCTCTCTTTCCTTCCTCTCTTGTCTTCCTCTCTTTCATTCCTCTCTTGTCTTCCTCTCTTTCCTTCCTCTCTTGTCTTCCTCTCTTTCCTTCCTCTCTTGTCTTCCTCTCTTTCCTTCCTCTCTTGTCTTCCTCTCTTTCCTTCCTCTCTTTCCTTCCTCTCTTGTCTTCCTCTCTTTCCTTCCTCTCTTTCCTTCCTCTCTTGTCTTCCTCTCTTTCCTTCCTCTCTTTCCTTCCTCTCTTGTCTTCCTCTCTTTCCTTCCTCTCTTGTCTTCCTCTCTTTCCTTCCTCTCTTTCCTTCCTCTCTTGTCTTCCTCTCTTTCCTTCCTCTCTTTCCTTCCTCTCTTGTCTTCCTCTCTTTCCTTCCTCTCTTTCCTTCCTCTCTTGTCTTCCTCTCTTTCCTTCCTCTCTTTCCTTCCTCTCTTGTCTTCCTCTCTTTCATTCCTCTCTTGTCTTCCTCTCTTTCCTTCCTCTCTTGTCTTCCTCTCTTTCCTTCCTCTCTTGTCTTCCTCTCTTGTCTTCCTCTCTTTCATTCCTCTCTTGTCTTCCTCTCTTTCCTTCCTCTCTTTCCTTCCTCTCTTGTCTTCCTCTCTTGTCTTCCTCTCTTTCCTTCCTATGTGTGACTCACTGTGTCGTACATATGGACTGTAAGACCTTTCAGCTCTATTCTCTGTATGTCAGTTCATTTGTTTGCATGTTTGTAACGCGTGTTTCTATTTCGGTTGCTTGGCCCTTTGTAGCTACAATTTAGCTGTTTTTATCTGGAGTTTATGCGGCTCCTGGTACAGACTTGTAATGTCCAAATGGCACCCTACTTCCTATAAAGATCACTACTTTTGTCCAGGGCCCATAGGTTTTGGTCAAACGTAGTGCACTATGTAGGGAATAGGGTGCCATTTGAGATGCATTCCACAGTCTAGCGGTGGGGTCTGGTGAGGTAGAGTGATGAAGGGGAATGATTAATGTAACTTACTGTACTGTGCTGCAAGGTAGCAGCCCTGTATCAAAGAGCCCTGCTAGCTAGTGCCACATCTACACTCACAGACAGGCAGACAGGCAGACAGGCAGACAGGCAGACAGACAGACAGACAGACAGACAGACAGACAGACAGACAGACAGACAGACAGACAGACAGACAGACAGACAGACAGACAGACAGACAGACAGACAGACAGACAGACAGACAGACAGACAGACAGACAGACAGACAGACAGACTCCTCTCAGACCATCATTAAATCCTTTAAGACACATAAAACTAGGCACATCTAGAGGAGGACAGAGAAGAGGGTGTAGACATGCAGTGCATTTGGAAAGTATTCAGACACCTTGACTTTTTTCACATTTTGTTACGTTACAGCCTTATTCTAAAACAGATTAAATAAAAAATGGACTCACCAATCTGCACACAATAATCCATAATGACAAAGCAAAAACAGGTTTTTAGAAATTTCTGCTAATAATAAAAAAATAAAATAAAACTGATATACCTTATTGACATAAGTCTTCAAACCTTTTGCTATGAGACTCGGCATTGTGCTCAGGTGCATCTTGTTTCCATTGATCATCCTTGAGATGTTTCCACAACTTTATTGGAGTCCAGCTGTGGTGAATTCAATTGATTGGACATGATTTGGAAAGGCACACACCTGTCTATATAAAGGTCCCACAGTTGACAGTGCATGTCAGAGCAAAATTCAAGCCATGAGGTCGAAGGAATTGTCTATAGAGCTCCGAGACAGGATTGTGTCGAGGCACAGTTCTGGGGAAGGGTACCAAAAAATGTCTGCAGCATTGAATGTATCCAAGACCACATACTCTTCCTAGAGTTGTCCGCCCGGCCAAACTGAGCAATCAGGGGAAAAGGGCCTTGGTCAGGGAGGTGACCAAGAACCCGATGGTCACTCTGACAGAGCTCTACGGTGAAGCATAGCAGTGGCAGCATCATGCTGTGGGGATGATTTTCAGCTGCAGGGACTGGAAGTCTGGTCAGGATCGAGGGAAAGATGAATGGAACAAAATACAGAGAGATCCTTGATGAAATCCTGCTCCAGACTGCTATGGACCTCAGACTGGGGAGAAGGTTCACCTGCCAACAGGACAATGACCCTAAGCACACAGCCAAGACAACGGAGGAGTGGCTTTGAAAATAGCATTGCAGCGACTCTCCCATCCAACCTGACAGAGCTTGAGAGGATCTGCAGAGAAGAATGGGAGAAACTCTCCAAAAACAGATGTGCCAAGCTTGTGGCGTCACACCCAAGAAGACTCGATGCTGTAATCTCTGACAAAGGTGCTTCAACAATGTACTGATTAAAATATCTGAACAGTTATGTCAATCTGATATTTCCGTTTTTTTATTGTTAATACATTAGCAAAAAAAAAAGTGAAATAGTTTTTACTTTGTCATTATGTATGATGGGAAAGGAAACAATTGAATCCATTTTAGAATAAGGCTGTAATGTAACAAAATGTGGAAAAAGTCAAGGGGTCTGAATACTTTTCCTGAATGCGAAACATACAGACTATCTGGAGCTTGTTACACCGATACGCAACGCATTTGACACAATAGTTGTGTTATAACTGATATCTTCGTGATACAAAGAAGAGTTTGTCTGCAGTTGAACAAGCTGCGTGTATATAGCCCATTGAGTATGAATAAAGATTGAGTTATATTGAGGGATCTTGACTTGGTACAGTAGTAGTTGACAGTCAGATCCAGCATAGAGCAGATTACATCATATAACATTGCAGCACTTCACCTCTCTCTCTCTCTCTCTCTCTCTCTCTCTCTCTCTCTCTCTCTCTCTCTCTCTCTCTCTCTCTCTCTCTCTCTCTCTCTCTCTCTCTCTCTCTCTCTCTCTCTCTCTCTCTCTCTCTCTCTCTCTCCCTCTCTCTCTCTCTCTCTCCCTCTCTCTCTCGCGCGCGCGCGCGCTCTGTCTTATCCTTCCTCTTCTCACAACACAACACCACACCACACAACTCACAACACCACACAACACAACAACAATTCAAACCACACAACAACACACAATACAACAACACACCACACCACAACACACAATACAACAACACAAAATACAACAATACAACAACACAACAACCCACAACACAACGACACACAACACCACAACGCACAACACCACACAACACACAACACACAACACCACAACGCACAACACCACAACGCACAACACCACACAACAACACAACAACCCACAACACAACGACACACAAAATAACACCACACAACAACACACAACAACACACAACACACAACACCACACAACAACACACAACACAACGACACACAAAATAACACCACACAACAACACACAACAACACACAACACACAACACCACACAACAACACAACAACACACAACACCACACAACAACACACAACAACACACAACACCACACAACACAACACACAACACCACACAACACAACACCACACAACACAACACACAACACAACACCACACAACAACACACAACACCACAACACAACACACAACAACACACAACACCACACAACACCACAACACAACACCACACACCAGTGCGCAAAGTATGTTTTTGGAGGATGTGGGGGTTGGACTATACACACCAATCACTATAAGATGTCTTGTTCTCTCAGAGCACTGATGATGCACTACCGTTCACAACGTTTCAACGTAAAGATCCTCTAGATATTTCATCTCGGATCTCTACCCAAAACAAAAAGTCAAGGGACTCTGCATCCCTGCTTACAATTACATGTTAGTCATTCAGCAGAAACTCTTAATCCAGAGCGATTTACAGTAGTGAGTGCATCATCAGTGTTCTGAGAGAACAAGACATCTTATGGTGATTGGTGTACTGTGAGTGTGTACACCTTTCATACCGGTCCTCCGTGAGAATCCAACCAACAACCCTGGTGTTGTAAGGGTTGTGTTCTACCAACTGAGCCACATGGGGTGAAATGGGACAACGTTCCAGCAGGGCAATGGAATGAAGCTGTGGAATGAAGCTGTGGAATGAAGCTGTGGAATGAAGCTGTGGAATGAAGCTGTGGAATGAAGCTGTGGAATGAAGCTGTGGAATGAAGCTGTGGAATGAAGCTGTGGAATGAAGCTGTGGAATGAAGCTGTGGAATGAAGCTGTGGAATGAAGCTGTGGAATGAAGCTGTGGAATGAAGCTGTGGAATGAAGCTGTAGAATGAAGCTGTGGAATGAAGCTGTGGAATGAAGCTGTAGAATGAAGCCTTCTCGGGATAAGATGACAGGGTCCAGTATTACATGAGATAAAATAAGCCACTTTTTCCTGGGATTCAGCAGAATCTACCCTCTCCCATCTCTCTTCTCCTTCTATACATCTCCATCCCTTTCATCTCCCTCCCTACATCTCCATCCTTCCCTCTCTCTTCTCCCTCCCTTTCCTCTCCCTCCCTACATCTCCCTCCCTCCCTCCCTCTCCCACCTCTCTTCTCCCTTTCTACTTCTCCCTCTCCTCCTCCTCCCCCATCTCTACTCTCCTCACCTCTCCTCTTCCTCATTACAGAAACACAGGTTTATACCAGGAAGCTGCATTACACATGATGGAGAGAACAACAGGAAGATGAGAATGAAAGAACGAAAGAAAGAAAGAAAGAAAGAAAGAATGAAAGAAAGAAAGAAAGAAAGAAAGAAAGAAAGAAAGAAAGAAAGAAAGAAAGAAAGAGAGAGAGAGAGAGCAGTTCACAAATGCGGCAAGTTTGCATCCAGCGTGTGACACAGTTAACTATTACCAGTGTTTGTGTGTGTGTGTGTGTGTGTGTGTTTGTGTGGGTTTGTGTGTGTGTGTATGATAACCTTTCACACTGCCCCCATCCCAGTGGAAAGAGGATTAGATATGCCACTACAGAGTTCAATTCCCCAGGCATTTCCCTACACCCACCAACACGTAACCTACACCCCCAACACACACCCTGCACCCCCAACACGTACCCTACACCCCTAACACGTACCCTACATCCCTAACACACACCCTACACCCTCAACACACACCCTACACACCCAACACACACCCTATACTCTCAACACAAACCCTACACCCCCAAACGGGCGAGGTACTCACCCAAAAATACATCATCATTTCGGCCGAGGTCGAGAGGGGTGGCAGGGGTTGGAAGACAGGCTTGTGGAACGGAGACCGGTGAGGCCTTTCCTTTCTTTTGTCTCTCCGTCTGTACGACTGTTTTCCTTCTCTTGCTCCTTGGCTTGTTTCTCAGTACGATCGTTCACTCGTTGGTTTTCTACTTTGTTTGTGGGTTGGTTGTTGAGTTTTAGTGTCCGTCTTTCTCCGGAATGGTCAGTCCTGTTTTCTGGATGGTTCTAATGAAGCTCAACTCTCTCTGGTTCTCTGGTCCGCAGGATCTTTAGAAAACTCTTCCGCTCTCTGCCACAGGGAGAGAGAAAGAATGTAACAGAGATGAGAGGGAATGAGAAGAGAGAGAGAGTCTGCTCTCTGCCACAGGGAAAAACGGGAGAGAAAGAACGAAAAAGAGAGAGAGGGAATGAGAAGAGAGAGAGAAGAAGCCGGGAGGCGTTGTTTCTACCTCTCTCCTTTTCGTATTTTTCCTTTCCTCTTCTTCAACTTCAGCGTTTGCAGTTTGTTTCTTTCTCTTTGAGCGTTCTACCCACTGTCTCCCACCTCTCTCTCTCCAAATGATCTCTTTTCACGCACACTCTACCTCTCAGTGCTCTCTCGCTTGCACCTCCTCTCTTCTACTCTTCTCTCTCTCTAAATGATCTCTTTTCACGCACACTCTACCTCTCAGTGCTCTCTCGCTTGCACCTCCTCTCTTCTACTCTTCTCTCTCTCCTACTCTTCTCTCTCTCTCTCCTACTCTTCTCTCTCTCTCCTACTCGTTGCTGTATCAGAAGCTCCAGTCTAGTTCCGGGAGACTGGCGGGGCAGCAGGGGTGAGGGCTGGCTGGCATACCCAGGCTTTGTGCACCGAGGCTGGGATCCTTTACAGTGGAAGAGACTTTACACAGACGGTACCGTACCACAGCCAGCCCGCCATGCAGTCAGGAGAGGGAGAGATGAGGCGAGGGAGGGAGGGGATAGAGAAAGAAAGGAGGGAGTGAGGGGCGGGGAGGGTGAGACTGACGTCTGCTGATGCGGCTGGTACAGTAGCTATATGCTGGAGGCTTGCTCTGTTTGCTCGTAGCTGGATGAGACTTTTTGCTCGTAGCTGGATGAGACTGTTTGCTCGTAGCTGGATGAGACTGTTTGCTCATAGCTGGATGAGGCTGTTTGCTCTTAGCTGGATGTGACTGTTTGCTCGTAGCTGGATGAGGCTGTTTGCTCATAGCTGGATGAGGCTGTTTGCTCGTAGCTGGATGAGACTGTTTGCTCGTAGCTGGATGAGACTGTTTGCTCGTAGCTGGATGAGGCTGTTTGCTCTTAGCTGGATGAGACTGTTTGCTCGTAGCTGGATGTGACTGTTTGCTCGTAGCTGGATGAGGCTGTTTGCTCGTAGCTGGATGAGACTGTTTGCTCGTAGCTGGATGAGACTGTTTGCTCGTAGCTGGATGAGGCTGTTTGCTCGTAGCTGGATGAGGCTGTTTGCTCGTAGCTGGATGAGGCTGTTTGCTCGTAGCTGGATGAGACTGTTTGCTCATAAATGTTTGAGGCTGTTTGCTCGTAGCTGGATGAGACTGTTTGCTCGTAGCTGGATGAGACTGTTTGCTCGTAGCTGGATGAGGCTGTTTGCTCGTAGCTGGATGAGGCTGTTTGCTCGTAGCTGGATGAGGCTGTTTGCTCGTAGCTGGATGAGACTGTTTGCTCATAAATGTTTGAGGCTGTTTGCTCGTAGCTGGATGAGACTTTTTGCTCGTAGAGGGATGAGACTCTTTGCTCGTAGCTGGATGAGGCTGTTTGCTCGTAGCTGGATGAGACTGTTTGCTCGTAGAGGTTTGAGGCTTTGCTCGTAGCTGGATGAGACTGTTTGCTCGTAAAGGTTTGAGGCTGCTTGCTCGTAGCTGGATGAGACTGTTTGCTCGTAGAGGGATGAGGCTGTTTGCTCGTAGCTGGATGAGACTGTTTGCTCTTAGCTGGATGAGACTGTTTGCTCGTAGCTGGATGTGACTGTTTGCTCGTAGCTGGATGAGGCTGTTTGCTCGTAGCTGGATGAGACTGTTTGCTCGTAGCTGGATGAGACTGTTTGCTCGTAGCTGGATGAGGCTGTTTGCTCGTAGCTGGATGAGGCTGTTTGCTCGTAGCTGGATGAGACTGTTTGCTCATAAATGTTTGAGGCTGTTTGCTCGTAGCTGGATGAGACTGTTTGCTCATAAAGGTTTGAGACTGTTTGCTCGTAGAGGGATGAGACTGTTTGCTCATAAAGGTTTGAGACTGTTTGCTCGTAGCTGGATGAGACTTTTTGCTCGTAGAGGGATGAGACTGTTTGCTCGTAGCTGGATGAGGCTGTTTTCTCGTAGCTGGATGAGACTGTTTGCTCGTAGAGGTTTGAGGCTGCTTGCTCGTAGCTGGATGAGACTGTTTGCTCGTAGAGGGATGAGACTGTTTGCTCATAGCTGGATGAGGCTGTTTGCTCGTAGAGGTTCGAGACTGTTTGCTCGTAGCTGGATGAGACTGTTTGCTCGTAGAGGGATGAGACTGTTTGCTCGTAGCTGGATGAGACTGTTTGCTCGTAGAGGGATGAGACTGTTTGCTCATAGCTGGATGAGGCTGCTTGCTCGTAGCTGGATGAGACTGTTTGCTCGTAGAGGGATGAGACTGTTTGCTCATAGCTGGATGAGGCTGTTTGCTCGTAGAGTTTCGAGACTGTTTGCTCGTAGCTGGATGAGACTGTTTGCTCGTAGAGGGATGAGACTGTTTGCTCGTAGAGGGATGAGACTGTTTGCTCGTAGAGGGATGAGACTGTTTGCTCGTAGAGGGATGAGACGGTTTGCTCGTAGAGGGATGAGACTGTTTGCTCGTAGAGGGATGAGACGGTTTGCTCGTAGAGGGATGAGACTGTTTGCTCATAGAGGGATGAGACTGTTTGCTTGTAGAGGGATGAGACTGTTTGCACGTAGAGGGATGAGACTGTTTGCTCATAGAGGGATGGGACTGTTTGCTCGTAGAGGGATGAGACGGTTTGCTCGTAGAGGGATGAGACGGTTTGCTCATAGCTGGATGAGACTTTTTGCTCGTAGCTGGATGAGACTGTTTGTTCGTAGCTGGATGAGACTGTTTGCTCATAGAGGGATGGGACTGTTTGCTCGTAGAGGGATGAGGCTGTTTTCTCGTAGAGGGATGAGACTGTTTGCTCGTAGAGGGATGGGACTGTTTGCTTGTAGAGGGATGAGACTGTTTGCTCGTAGAGGGATGAGACTGTTTTGCTCGAAGCTGGATGTGGTGAGTGAAGGTGGGGAAAGCTTGTTCCTCTGTAGCTGTAGTGGTTGTGAAGCCACCGGGTGGTAGAGGTGCAGTAGAGCTGGTGAGAGAGACTGTGGATATTGTACAGAGCAACAGAGAGCTAAGGTAAGGTTGTTCTCTAACTTGTTGTGTATAAGGATTGAGCCATAAAAACAAAACAGACACAGAACTAGAGAGACAGAGAGAGAGAGAGAGAGAGAGAGAGAGAGAGAGAGAGAGAGAGAGAGAGAGAGACAGAGAGAGACAGAGAGAGAGAGAGAGAGAGAGAGAGAGAGAGAGAGAGAGAGAGAGAGAAGAGGAGGGGAGGATCATATCCAGAGCTGCTTGTTTTCTTTCTTGTTTTCTTTTGTTCCCTCCTTCATTTCCTCCTCTGCAGAGGGAGAGGTGGGGAGTCACGGATAGGAGCAAAAGGCTTTGCTGAATTCAGCTTTACGGAGCGTTAGCCAATCACAAGTCAGCCTGGGCCAAGGGAAAGGCAGGGTGAATAGTGGAGGCTGACAGGTCCTAGCTGTGTGAGTGTGTGTGTGTGTGTGTGTGTGTGTGTGTGTGTGTGTGTGTGTGTGTGTGTGTGTGTGTGTGTGTGTGTGTGTGTGTGTGTGTGTGTGTGTGTGTGTGTGTGTGTGTGTAAAACGAGCAGGGGGTGGGGGTTAGGGATGGATGCAACACTGAGCTTGCCTCAGCAGATTTAGCCCTGTACAGTCAATATGCCACTGAGGCATCACTGTATTAACCTCTCAACTACCACACACACACACACGCACACGCACACGCACACGCACACGCACACGCACACACACACACAGCTTTTACTGAGCTGAGACAGAGATCTCATTACCAACAGAGTGCATTTAAAGTATTTCTCTCAATTCTCTTCAATTCTACAAGCCACTATCCTCTCTCTCTCTCTCTCTCTCTCTCTCTCTCTCTCTCTCTCTCTCTCTCTCTCTCTCTCTCTCTCTCTCTCTCTCTCTCTTTCTCTCTCTTTCTCTCTGTCTCACTCTCTCTTTCTCTCTGTCTCACTCTCTCTCTCTCTCTCAATTTCAATTTAATTAAAGGTCTACATTGGCATGGGAAAGTTATAATCTACATTGCCAAAGCAAGTGAAATAGATAATAAACAAAAGTGAAATTAACAGTTTTTTTTTTATTTCACCTTTATTTTACTAGTCAGTTAAGAACACATTCTTATTTTCAATGACGGCCTAGGAACAGTGGGTTAACTGCCTTGTTCAGGGGCAGAACGACAGATTTGTACCTTGTCAGCTCAGGGGTTTGAACTTCTCGCTCAACGCTCTAACCACTAGGCTACCCTGCCGTCCCGGCACAAAAGTTCCAAAAGATTAAAGACATTTGAAATGTCATACTACGTGCAAATAGCTAAAGTACAAAATAGAAAATAAATAAACATAAATATGGGTTCATATTCACTGGTGTTTGTTCTTCACTGGTTGACCTTTTCTTGCGGCAACAGGTCACAAATCTTGCTGCTGTGACGGCACACTGTGGAATTTCACCCAGTTGATATTACAAAACCTCTTTCTCAGAGCAATTATATTAGAATAAAATATTCTAGACTCCTGATTTTCTACCTCAGTATTTAAAAAAAAAAATTCAGACCCCACTGTGTATCTCATTGACAAATACATTCCATTCTCTAACTTCCATTCACCATATATTCCATTCACCATACATTCCATTCACCGTACGTTCCATTAGCCGTACGTTCCATTCCCCATACATCCCATTCCCCATACGTTCCATTCCCCATACGTTCCATTCCCCATACATTCCATTCCCCATACATTCCATTCCCCATACTTTCCATTCCCCATACATTCCATTCACCATACATTCTATTCCCCATACATTCCATTCACCATACATTCCATTCCCCATACTTTCCATTCCCCATACATTCCATTCCCCATACATTCCATTCACCGTACGTTCCATTAGCCACGTTCCATCCCCCATACATCCCATTCCCCATACGTTCCATTCCCCATACATTCCATTCCCCATACATTCCATTCCCCATACTTTCCATTCCCCATACATTCCATTCACCATACATTCTATTCCCCATACATTCCATTCACCATACATTCCATTCACCATACGTTCCATTCACCATACGTTCCATTAGCCGTACGTTCCATTCCCCATACGTTCCATTCCCCATACGTTCCATTCCCCAAATGTTCCATTGCCATATGTTCCATTCGTTACAATTCCAATCCCCATACATTCCAATCCCCATACATTCCATTCCCCATACATTCCATTCCCCATACATTCCAATCCCATACATTCCATTCCCCATACGTTCCCTTCGCCATATGTTTCATTCGTTACAAGTTCCATTCCCCATACATTCCATTCCCATACATTCCATTCCCCATACATTCCATTCCTTCCATTCCCCATACATTCCATTCCCCATACATTTCATTCCCCATACATTCCATTCCTTCCATTCCCATACATTCCATCCCCATACATTCCATTCTCCATACATTCCATTGACTACTATGCACCCATAACCATGTATATTTTGTAACAGGTGTCCATAAGGATTTGAGGGCTTTAGCTCTCAACCCCCTCTCTTCTCTCCCTCTATCTTTCTTCCTCTCTCACATTTCCCTCTCTTCTCTCCCTCTATCTTTCTTACTCTCTCACATTTCCCTTTCTTCTCTCCCTCTATCATTCTCCCTCTCTCACGTTCCCCTTTCTTCTCTCCCTCTATATTTCTCCCTCTCTCACGTTCCCCTTTCTACTCTCCCTCTATATTTCTCCCTCTCCCTTTTTCACGTGTTTCCCCCTCTCTTCTCTCCCTCTCTCTTACACATGTTTCCCCCTCTCTTCTCTCCCTCTCTCTTACACGTTTTCCCCTTTCTTCTCTCCCTCTCTCTTACACGTTTCCCCCTTTCTTCTCTCCTTCTATCGTTCTCCCTCTCTCTCACACATACCTGAGTACCTGAGGTTCTAAAGTACCTAAGGTTCTAAAGTACCCGAGAGTCTAAACTACCTGAGGATCTAAAGTTCCTGAGGTTCTAAAGTACCTTTAGGTTCTAAAATACCCGAGAGTCTAAAGTACCTGAGGTTCTAAAGTACCTGAGGATCTAAAGTTCCTGAGGTTCTAAAGTACCTTTAGGTTCTAAAGTACCTGAGAGTCTAAAGTACCTGAGAGTCTAAAGTACCTGATAGTCTAAAGTACCTGAGAGTCTAAAGTACCTGATAGTCTAAAGTACCTGAGAGTCAAAGGTACCTGAGAGTCTAAAGTACCTGAGAGTTAAAATACCTGAGGATCTAAAGTTCCTGAGGTTCTAAAGTACCTGAGGATCTAAAGTTCCTGAGGTTCTAAAGTACCTTTAGGTTCTAAAGTACCTGAGGATCTGAAGTACCTGTGAGTCTAAAGTACCTGAGAGTCTAAAGTACCTGATAGTCTAAAGTACCTGAGAGTCAAAGGTACCTGAGAGTCTAAAGTACCTGAGAGTCTGAAATACCTGAGGATCTAAAGTACCTGAAGTACCTGTGAGACTAAAGTACCTGAGAGTCTAAAGTACCTGAGAGTCTAAAGTACCTGAGAGTCTAAAGTACGTGAGGTTCTAAAGTACCTGAGGATGTGAAGTGCCTGAGAGTCTAAAGTACCTGAGATTCTCAAGTACCTGATAGTCTAAAGTACCTGATAGTCTAAAGTACCTGAGAGTCTAAAGTACCTGAGGTTCTAAAGTAACTGAGAGTCTAACGTACCTGAGGTTCTAATATACCTGAGAGTCTAAAGTACCTGAGAGTCTAAAGTATCTGAGAGTCTAAAGTATCTGAGAGTCTAAGGTACCTGATAGTCTAAAGTACCTGAGAGTCTAAAGTACCTGATAGTCTAAAGTACCTGAGAGTCAAAGGTACCTGAGAGTCTAAAGTACCTGAGAGTCTAAAATACCTGAGGATCTAAAGTTCCTGAGGTTTTAAAGTACCTTTAGGTTCTAAAGTACCTGAGGATCTGAAGTACCTGTGAGTCTAAAGTACCTGAGAGTCTAAAGTACCTGATAGTCTAAAGTACCTGAGAGTCAAAGGTACCTGAGAGTCTAAAGTACCTGAGAGTCTAAAATACCTGAGGATCTAAAGTACCTTTAGGTTCTAAAATACCCGAGAGTCTAAAGTACCTGAGGTTCTATAGTACCTGAGAGTTCCAAAGTACCTGAGAGTCTAACGTACCTGAGGTTCTAAAGTACCTGAGGGTCTAAAGGACCTGAGAGTGTAAAGTACCTTTAGGTTCTAAAATACCTGAGAATCTAATGTACCTGAGGGTCTAAAGTACCTGAGAGTCTAAAGTACCTGAGGTTCTAAACTACATGAGATTCTAAAGTACATGAGTCTAAAGTACCTGAGATTCTAAAGTACCTGAGAGTCAAAAGTACCTGAGAATCTAAAGTACCTGAGGTTCTAAATGTACCCGAGAGCCTAAAGTACCTGAGGGTTTAAAGTACCTGAGATTCTAAAGTATCTGAGGTTCTAAACTACCTGAGAGTCTAAAGTACCTGAGTGTAAAGTACCTGAGGTTCTATAGTACCTGAGGTTCTATAGTACCTGAGGTGCTAAAGTACCTGAGATGCTAAAGTACCTGAGAGTCTAAAGTTCCTGAGGTTCCAAAATGCCTGAGAGTCTGAAGTACCTGAGGTTCTAAAGTACCTGAGGTTCTAAAGTACCTGAGATTCTAAAGTATCTGAGGGTTTAAAGTACCTGAGAGTCAAAAGTACCTAGAATCTAAAGTACCTGAGGTTCTAAATGTACCCGAGAGCCTAAAGTACCTGAGGGTTTAAAGTACCTGAGATTCTAAAGTATCTGAGGGTTTAAAGTACCTGAGATTCTAAAGTATCTGAGGTTCTAAACTACCTGAGAGTCTAAAGTACCTGAGTGTAAAGTACCTGAGGTTCTATAGTACCTGAGGTTCTATAGTACCTGAGGTGCTAAAGTACCTGAGATGCTAAAGTACCTGAGAGTCTAAAGTACCTGAGGTTCTAAAGTACCTGAGGTTCTAAAGTACCTGAGAGTCTAAAGTACCTGAGGTTCTAAAGTACCTGAGAGTCTGAAGTACCTGAGAGTCTAAAGTACCTGAGGTTCTAAAGTACCTGAGAGTCTGAAGTACCTGAGAGTCTAAAGTACCTGATTTTCTAAAGCACCTGAGAGTATAAAGTACCTGATGTTCTAAAGTACCTGAGAGACTAAAGTACCTTTAGGTTCTAAACTACCTGAGAGTCTAAAGTACCTGAGTCTAAAGTACCTGAGGTTCTAAAGTACCTAAGGTTCTAAAGTACCTGACAGTCTAAATGACCTGAGGTTCTAAAGTACCTGAGAGTCTAAAGTACCTGAGGTTCTAAAGTACCCGAGAGTCTAAAGTACCTGAGGTTCTAAAGTACCTGAGGTTCTAAAGTACCTGAGAGTCTAAGGTACCTTTGGATCGTGTTTTCTGTCGTCTGCTGTCATTGCCACATCAACCAATTTTAAATATTATGTATGTGAAATTAATTGAATGTCAATATTGTTCTGATCAATGTGATGTGTGTTTACAGCGACAGCTGCACATTTTTGTGTTGGAGAGAGAGAGACATCTCCTAGCCCCCTCTGTCACCCTCTACCAACCATATTCTCACAGTAAGGCAGCCTCTCAGCCAACAGTGTGCTACTAAGCGCCATAGCCAACTGCCTCTTTCCTGTTTCTCCAAGCCCTGTGGGTTGGAGCTGGATGGTATCAGTCCTAGTAGCCTGTCAGCTCACATGAGCACCTGGGCGAACTGCAGAATGACTGGTTGGATTCATCCACCTCGAGTGTTTGTGTGTGTGTGCCTGCGTGCATGTGTGTCAGTCAGCCAGCCAGCCAGCCAGTCAGTGTTGTCTCTTAATTACAGATTTGTTAGTGTTGCCCAGCTTCAGGTGAAGACATCTGGGAAGCCATATTGGCAGGCTTCTCCTCCATCATGCCTCCCTGAAAATAATGCTGACACCGACGTTTTAAAAGGAGGGATGTAGAGAGAGGGAGAGAGAGAGAAAGAAAGACAGGCAGGCAGAGAGAGAAAAAGAGACAGAGATCACCTTTATTTGCCAAATACATTAGCAAATTCCTGTACATGCAAATATATTTGGCGGATAAAGGTGATTCTGATTATAAGGATAAAAAAGGAATTAAAATGGCCACTTTTATCTTGATTTTCTCGAAGGTTGTTTGTGATACAAATACCCAAACAATCTGAGATACACAAAATATTTCCGGTCTGTCCTGGTGTGGAATTGCCTTATAAAGTGAGGCTTCAGCATTGTTCGTTCTGTCCCGTGGAAGATCTACACCTACACATGCTTTACCTACCACTAATGAGTTGATAGACAGAGAGCTACAGCGCAGCACTGAGCAGTGTGTCAGCAGTAATTAAGGGTGTGTGTAACATAATGACACAGGCAGGTCTAGCTGGAGAGATGAGCTGACACACACACACACACACACACACACACACACACACACACACACACACACACACACACACACACACACACACACACACACACACACACACACACACATACACACACACACACAGTTGTTTTTTTACCCTCCTAACCCTAAAATGGATTACCGGTATGATGACCGAGAGGTCGTCTGGTGGAGGGGATCCGTCCCTTTCTTTACAAAAAAATATGGCATTTAAAAATAGAAAACAACTTGACTCCTGGGTCAAGAAAGATATGAAATGTTACGTTGGCAACTGCATGTTATGGCAAATACTAGATCTAGGAGAGAGTAAGAAACACAGCAGAACCACGTAACCAAATAGCTGACAACTCGACAAAAGTGAGTTTAGACACACTACTAACAGAAATTGGCACGGATAATGAGATACTATCTAAGCAGATGAAGAAATGATCAGATATTTACAAAAATGTAACTGGAGAAAAGCACAGAGAAACCGGGTTCACCCCCGGAGGAAATCGCACCAGAAAAACTCCAGTGAACCACAGATAAACAAAAATACATTATTACAAGGCTTCCTGAAAGATTACACGGAATGGAGGACTAAGACGCTCTAATTTCCCCCGAAAGCTGTGGAACAACCAGATTGGAAGAATTCCTGGAAAATGTAAAACCACAACTTCACATGGGCTCGCACAATCGAACGAGCACATCGAACAGGCGGCCAGAGAGGAGACACAAGCAGCAAACCCAGGGACATAATCACAAAGTTCCTTAAAACTCTAGGAACAAAGACAATGTTCTATTCCTTACTCTAGGAACAAAGACAATGTTCTATTCCTTACTCTAGGAACAAAGACAATGTTATATTCTTTACTCTAGGAACAAAGACAATGTTCTATTCTTTACTCTAGGAACAAAGACAATGTTCTATTCTTTACTCTAGGAACAAAGACAATGTTCTATTCTTTACTCTAGGAACAAAGACAATGTTCTATTCTTTACTCTAGGAACAAAGACAATGTTCTATTCCTTACTCTAGGAACAAAGTCAATGTTCTATTCCTTACTCTAGGAACAAAGACAATGTTCTATTCTTTACTCTAGGAACAAAGACAATGTTCTATTCCTTACTCTAGGAACAAAGACAATGTTCTATTCCTTACTCTAGGAACAAAGACAATGTTCTATTCTTTACTCTAGGAACAAAGACAATGTTCTATTCTTTACTCTAGGAACAAAGACAATGTTCTATTCTTTACTCTAGGAACAAAGACAATGTTCTATTCTTTACTCTAGGAACAAAGACAATGTTCTATTCCTTACTCTAGGAACAAAGACAATGTTCTATTCCTTACTCTAGGAACAAAGACAATGTTCTATTCTTTACTCTAGGAACAAAGACAATGTTCTATTCTTTACTCTAGGAACAAAGACAATGTTCTATTCTTAATCTAGGAACAAAGACAATGTTATATTCTTTACTCTAGGAACAAAGACAATGTTCTATTCTTTACTCTAGGAACAAAGACAATGTTCTATTCTTTACTCTAGGAACAAAGACAATGTTCTATTCCTTAATCTAGGAACAAAGACAATGTTCTATTCTTTACTCTAGGAACAAAGACAATGTTCTATTCTTTACTCTAGGAACAAAGACAATGTTCTATTCCTTACTCTAGGAACAAAGACAATGTTCTATTCCTTACTCTAGGAACAAAGACAATGTTCTATTCTTTACTCTAGGAACAAAGACAATGTTCTATTCCTTACTCTAGGAACAAAGACAATGTTCTATTCCTTACTCTAGGAACAAAGACAATGTTCTATTCTTTACTCTAGGAACAAAGACAATGTTCTATTCCTTACTCTAGGAACAAAGACAATGTTCTATTCCTTACTCTAGGAACAAAGACAATGTTCTATTCCTTAATCTAGGAACAAAGACAATGTTCTATTCTTTACTCTAGGAACAAAGACAATGTTATATTCCTTACTCTAGGAACAAAGACAATGTTATATTCCTTACTCTAGGAACAAAGACAATGTTCTATGACTGGCCATCAAAGCCAAAATGTCAGGAGTCGAACCTCTGGATGTATGAGGACCATCAGGTCTCCATCAACTCACCACCGACAAGAGCAGAGAATTCAACCCCATAAAGAAAACGAACTGGGGGAAAAAAACACTCTCTTTAGTGTTTCCAGCATAACTGCGGCTCTAAATGAAAGAAAAGAGACATCACACTGATTTCAGCAAAAAGAAGCTATCCGATTCCTGTATAACCTGGACAGGGAGAACGGTGGAGAATGAACAAATTGTTATAGGGTACAGGACAGCCTCTTAAATAGACGATGTACGGCCGACCGTGCACAGGACTATTGAACTGTTTAGGCTACTGAAATGAGGTGAACGATGGGACTATTACAACCCACCACGTCACGGACTCAGAAGACAAAGGTATGAGTTTGTTAATGCGAAGACAATCACAGCACCACTCAGGCCATCTGTCTAAATGAATTAACACTTTGATGTAATCTACTTCTGCCTGAATTAAGGCATGATTACAGGGAAATTGACATGTTCATTGAATCAATGCGTGCAACATGATGTCATCACGTGTCCATGGTCCATTTCTTTAATTCTGCCATAGAAAGCACAGTGAATACTGTTAATGAATTGGTTGAACGAATGTTGAAGATGTTATAAGTTACTACACCTCCCTGGTCTTAATGTCCCCCCACTCTGTCTCCCAGTGGGTCAAGATGAATGTTGAAGATGTTATAAGTCACTACATCTCCCTGGTCTTAATTCTTTACCCCCACTCTGCCTCCCAGTGGGTCAAGATGAATGTTGAAGATGTTATAAGTCACTACACCTCCCTGGTATTAATGTCCCCCCGCCCCACTCTGTCTCCCAGTGGGTCAAGATGAATGTTGAAGATGTTATAAGTCACTACACCTCCCTGGTCTTAATGTCTCCCCCCACTCTGTCTCCCAATGGGTCAAGATGAATGTTGAAGATGTTATAAGTCACTACATCTCCCTGGTCTTAATGTCCCCCCACTATGTCTCCCAGTGGGTCAGGATGAATGTTGAAGATGTTATAAGTCACTACATCTCCCTGGTCTTAATGCCCCCACTCTGACTATTGAACTGTCTCCCAGTGGGTCAAGATGAATGTTGAAGATGTTATAAGTCACTACACCTCCCTGGTCTTAATGTAACACCCCCACACTCTGTCTCCCAGTGGGTCAAGATGAATGTTGAAGATGTTGTAAGTCACTACATCTCCCTGGTCTTAATGTCCCCCACTCTGTCTCCCAGTGGGTCAAGATGAATGTTGAAGATGTTATAAGTCACTACACCTCCCTGGTCTTAATGTCCCCCCCGCACTCTGTCTCCCAGTGGGTCAAGATGAATGTTGAAGATGTTATAAGTCACTACATCTCCCTGGTCTTAATGTCGTCCCCCACTCTGTCTCCCAGTGGGTCAAGATGAATGTTGAAGATGTTATAAGTCACTACATCTCCCTGGTCTTAATGCCCCCCCACTCTGTCTCCCAGTGGGTCAAGATTAATGTTGAAGATGTTATAAGTCACTACATCTCCCTGGTCTTAATGTCCCCCCACTCTGTCTCCCAGTGGGTCAAGATGAATGTTGAAGATGTTATAAGTCACTACATCTCCCTGGTCTTAATGTCCCCCCACTCTGTCTCCCAGTGGGTCAAGATTAATGTTGAAGATGTTATAAGTCACTACATCTCCCTGGTCTTAATGTCCCCCCACTCTGTCTCCCAGTGGGTCAAGATGAATGTTGAAGATGTTATAAGTCACTACACCTCCCTGGTATTAATGTCCCCCCGCCCCACTCTGTCTCCCAGTGGGTCAAGATGAATGTTGAAGATGTTATAAGTCACTACATCTCCCTGGTCTTAATGTCGTCCCCCCACTCTGTCTCCCAGTGGGTCAAGATGAATGTTGAAGATGTTATAAGTCACTACATCTCCCTGGTCTTGAATGCGTCTCACATGTGGTTGCAGTACAACGGAGCGGCAGGCTACTCCAGTGGTTTGCATTTATTTCACAGGAGAATAATAGGGAGAGTTGAACAAATGTCTCTCTTTAAATATAAACTATAATGATGCCTGATGCCTAAATCATTCAATTCATTTGATTCTCAATGAACAAACATGGTGATGACAGGTGCTTTTTAACGTTGTTTGTCTCCTTGTTATTGACTTTGAGAGGACAACCTATTTCTTTCCTTTGGGTTAAGGAAAACAAACAAGAGCTAGGTATGTCACGCGGGCCAGGACAAATTATTAATGTACATTTAGTGTTTCATATACGCAAAATTATGTGGACACCCCTTGAAATGAGTGGATTTGGCTATTCCAGCCATCTTTGGAGAAAGATGTATAAAATCGAGCACACAGCCATACAATCTCCATAGACAAACATTGGCAGTGGAATGGTCAGTTCGTCAGGTTTCTGCCCTGCTAGAGCTAACCAGGGCAGCTGTAAGTACTGTTATTGTGAAGTGGAAACTTCTAGGAGCAACAACGGCTCCGCTGCGAAGTGGTAGGCCACACAATCTCACAGAACAGACCGTCGAGTGCTGAAGCACATATCTTGTACAAATCGTCTGTCCTCGGTATATATATATATATATACACATTGATACTGCATATACACATTTATACTGTATATATATATTTATACTGTATATAGATATATATTGATACGGTATATGTATGTGTATACTGTATATATATATATATATATATATATATATATATGTATATATATATATATATATATATATATATATATATATATATATATATTGATACGGTATATGTATATGTATAAATATATATATATATATATATATATATATATATATATATATATATATATATATATAGATACGGTATATATATAGATACGGTATATGTATGCGTATACTGTTTATATATATATATATATATATATATATATATATATATATATATACGGTATATGTATGTGTATACTGTATATATATATATATATTGATACGGTATATGTATGTTTATACTGTATATATTTATACTATATTTTTGTATTTATACTGTAAATCGGGAAAGAATTCAGACTTATTCCACATTTTGTTACGTTACCACCTTACTGTAAAATGTATTAAATGAATATTTTTCCTCATCAATCTACACACAATACCCCATAGTGACAAAGCAATAAAAGCTTTTTAGACATTTTTGCAAAAGTATTACAAATTTAAAATGGAAATACCTTATTTACATAATTATTCAGACATTTTGCCGTGAGTATTGAAATTGAACTCAGGTGCATCCTGTTTCCATTGATCATCCTTTAGATGTTTTTACAACTTGATTGGAGTCCACCTTTGGTAAATTCAATTTTTCTAATGATCAATTAGCCTTTTAAAATGATAAACTTGGATTAGAATTATAAAAAATATCTCAAAGTATTTGATGTAAATTTGTTTTTGGCCGCCTCCCGAGTGGCACAGAGATCTAAGGTGTTTCCTCCGACACATTGGTGCGTCTGGCTTCCGGGTTATAAGCGATCGGTGTGTCAAGAAGCAGAGAGGCTGGGTTGTGTTTCGGAGGACATATGGCTCTTGACCTTCGCCTCTCCAGAGGCTGTAAGGGAGTTGCAGAGATGAGACAAGACTGTAACGACCAATTGGATACCATGAATTTGGGAGAAACAATTATAATAATCTATATTTTTTCTTGCCTTACTTCTATTAGCCCATACAAATGTATAGACTAACATATTTACTACACAGAACAACACACAGTCCCCCTCAAAAATCTAAAGGAAGTTTGTTCTGAAGTGTCTCTTCTATATCTGAGTCTGAGTTACACACACACACACACACACACACACACACACACACACACACACACACACACACACACACACACACACACACACACACACACACACACACACACACACACACACACACACACACACACACACACACACAGAGGCAGATGAGGCTATGTTCCTAGCCACAGCTTAACATCATTCTCACTTTAACTTTTAACCTTCCTCTGTTTCAGTAAATATATTAAAAATGTCATATTATACAGACTTTCACAACCACACACAACCACAGAACACACACCCCGCAAATCCCCATATCCACACACACCGCAATCCACCACCCCAACCTCCCAGACACACACACACACACACACACACACACACACACACACACACACACACACACACACACACACACACACACACACACACACACACACACACACACACACACACACACACACACACACACACACACACACACACACACATAACCCTACTCATTAGCTTGTAGTGCATTTGCCTCCATCATCAGTTCTGGGTGTATAATAAAGTCAATGGAGCAGCTCTACCCCCCTCTCTCTCTCTCACTCTCTCTCTCTCTCTGTCTCTCTCTCCCCTCTCTCTCTATCCTCTCTCTCTCTCTCTCTCTCTCTCTCTCTCTTTCTCTCTCTCTCCCCTCTATCTCACTCTCTCCCCCTCTCTCTCTCTCTCTCTCTCTCTCTCTCTCTCTCTCTCTCTCTCTGTCTCTCTCTCTCTCCCCCTCTCTCTCTATCCTCTCTCTCTCTCTCTCTCTCTCTCTCTCTCTCTCTCTCTCTCTCTCTCTCTCTCTCTCTGTCTCTCTCTCTCTCCCCCCTCTCTCTCTATCCCTCCTCTCTCTCTCTCTCTCTCTCTCTCTCTCTCTCTCTCTTTCTCTCTCTCTCCCCTCTATCTCACTCTCTCCCCCCTCTCTCTCTCTCTCTCTCTCTCTCTCTCTCTCTCTCTCTCTCTCTCTCTCTCTCTCCTCTCTCTCCTCCCCTCTCTCTCTCTCCCCCCTCTCTCTCTCTCTCCATCCCCCCTCTCTCTCTCTCCCCCCTCTCTCTCTCTCCATCCCCCTCTCTCTCTCTCTCCCTCTCTCTCTCTCTCTCTGTCTGTCTGCAGTAGATCAGAGGATCTTAATTACTTAGCCCTCTGAAAGAGGAGACCAGTCATTGGTTCAGAACAATTGCGTCTGATTCCCAGTAATCACTGACTCTACCCTATTGTAGCGAAAATGGGCTTCAGGGTGATTCTAAGGGTGATATAGAATACTTCATGCCCTTAAACTTGTTCTTTATGAACACACACATACACACACAGACACACACAAACACGAACACGAACACACACACACACACACCCACACGAACACGAACACGAACACACACACCCACACACACACACATAGAGCCGCAGGATGTAGGGGTGCAAAGGGAGACACTTAAAAAAAAAACACTTTTTTTTATATTGAAAAATAATAATAATAGTGCACTGAGCCTTTACTAGTCCTCAAGTTCTTCACTAGTCCTCAAGGTATTTACTAGTCCTCAAGGTATTTACTAGTCCTCAAGTTCCTTACTAGTCCTCTTGTTCTTTACTAGTCCACTAGTTCTTTACAAGTCCTCGACTAGACCTGTAGTTCTTTACTAGTCCTCTAGTTATTCACTAGTCCTCTAGTTATTTACTAATCCTCTAGTTCTTTACTAGTTATCTAGTTATTTACTAGTCCTCTAGTTATTTACTAATCCTGTAGTTCTTTACTAGTTATCTAGTTCTTTACTAGTCCTCTAGTCCTTTACTAGTCCTATAGTTATTTACTAGTCCTCTAGTCCTTTACTAGTCCTCTTGTCCTTTACTAGTCCTATAGATCTTTATTAGTCCTCTAGTCCTTTACTAGTCCTCTAGTTATTTACTTGTCCTCTATTATTTACTAGTTCTCAAGGCCTTTAATAGTCCTCTAGTTCTTTACTAGTCCTCTAGTTATTTACTAGTTCTCTGGTACTTTACTAGTCCTCTAGTTCTTTACTAGTCCTCAATGCCTTCACTAGTCCCCAAGGCCTTTGCTAGTCCTCTAGTGCTTTACTAGTCCTCTAGTAACTTACTAGTCCTCTAGTTCTTTACTAGTCCTCTAGTTATTTACTGGTCCTCAGCGCCTTTACTAGTCCTCTAGTTCCTTACTCGTCCTCTATTTCTTTACTAGTCCTCAAGGCCTTTACTAGTTCTCTCGTTCTTTACTAGTCCTCTAGTTCTTTACTAGTCCCTAAGGCATTTACTAGTCCACTAAATCTTTACTAGTCCTCAAGGCCTTTACTAGTCCTCTAGTTCTTTACTCGTCCTCTTGTTCCTTACTCGTCCTCTAGTTATTTACTAGTCCTCTATTCCTTTGCTAGGCCTCTAGTCCTTTACTGGGCCTCTCGTTCTTTACTAGTCCTCTAGTCCTTTACTAGTCCTCCAGGCCTTTACTAGTCCTCTTGTCCTTTTCTAGTTCTCTATGCCTTTACTAGACCTCTATTCCTTTGCTTGCCCTCGAGTCCTTTACTAGTCCTCTATTCCTTTACTAGTTATCTTGTCATTTACTAGTCCTCTAGTCCTTTACTAGTCCTCTTGTCCTTTACTAGTCCTATAGATCTTTATTAGTCCTCTAGTCCTTTACTAGACCTCTAGTTCTTTACTAGTGGTCAATTAGGGGACCAATGCAGCCCCCCCTGTCGTCAACAAATAATCATCCCAAACTACTTCCCGTGGCTACACACACACACACACACACACACACACACACACACACACACACACACACACACACACACACACACACACACACACACACACACACACACACACACAAACACACACACACACACACACACACACACACAGACACACACACACACACACACACTAACACACACTAACACACACACACACAGGTTATACTGCCCTAATGCAGAGTTGTGCCCAGTGTCATATTCCTTTATGATATACAAACACCTTGTAATATTAAAACGAGAGCTATGCCACGGACAGCTGTTCAGTTTGACATCTATTTCATTACTATGCCGTCTCTCCAACCCTGTGTTTCAACAGCTGCACCATGCACTGAATTATTTAACTTGTGTGTGTGTGTGTGTGTGTGTGTGTGTGTGTGTGTGTGTGCGTGCGTGTGTCTGTCATAGTGTTCTTATGTCAGAGTCCGTGTGTGTGTGTGTGTGTGTGTGTGTGTGTGTGTGTGTGTGTGTGTGTGTGTGTGTGTGTGTGTGTGTGTGTGTGTGTGTGTGTGTGTGTGTGCGTGCGTGCGTGCGTGCGTGCGTGCGTGCGTGCGTGCGTGCGTGCGTGCGTGCGTGTGTGTGTGTGTGTGTGCGTGCGTGTGTCTGTCATAGTGTTCTTATGTCAGAGTCCGTGTGTATGTGTGTGTGAGCCATTGAGTGTCTGTATCAATAAAATATAGACCAAGCTCGTAACATTTTCGATGATATCAGCTGCTATATAAATATTCACAATTAAATATTCAGAACTCTTTGGATACATATTGGGTTGAACAGGAAGTCACAAGAATGTGATCAGAAAAATACATGAAATTCAATGAATATGTCACCTAAACAGCCTCAATAACCAGACATGTAAGATCTGGGGAAACACTCCAGACATGTAAGATCTGGGGAAACACTACAGACATGTAAGATCTGGGGAAACACTCCAGACATGTAAGATCTGGGGAAACACTACAGACATGTAAGATCTGGGGAAACACTCCAGACATGTAAGATCTGGGGAAACACTCCAGACATGTAAGATCTGGGGAAACATTCCAGACATGTAAGATCTGGGGAAACACTCCAGTCATGTAAGATCTGGGGAAACACTCCAGACATGTAAGATCTGGGGAAACACTCCAGTCATGTAAGATCTGGGGAAACACTCCAGACATGTAAGATCTGGGGAAACACTCCAGACATGTAAGATCTGGGGAAACACTCCAGACATGTAAGATCTGGGGAAACACTCCAGACATGTAAGATCTGGGGAAACACTCCAGTCATGTAAGATCTGGGGAAACACTCCAGTCATGTAAGATCTGGGGAAACACTCCAGACATGTAAGATCTGGGGAAACACTCCAGACATGTAAGATCTGGGGAAACACTCCAGTCATGTAAGATCTGGGGAAACACTCCAGGCATGTAAGATCTGGGGAAACACTCCAGACATGTAAGATCTGGGGAAACACTCCAGACATGTAAGATCTGGGGAAACACTCCAGGCATGTAAGATCTGGGGAAACACTCCAGACATGTAAGATCTGGGGAAACACTCCAGGCATGTAAGATCTGGGGAAACACTCCAGACATGTAAGATCTGGGGAAACACTCCAGACATGTAAGATCTGGGAAACACTCCAGGCATGTAAGATCTGGAGAAACACTCCAGACATGTAAGAACTGGGGAAACACTCCAGTCATGTAAGATCTGGGGAAACACTCCAGTCATGTAAGATCTGGGGAAACACTCCAGTCATGTAAGATCTGGGGAAACACTCCAGGCATGTAAGATCTGGGGAAACACTCCAGGCATGTAAGATCTGGGGAAACACTCCAGGCATGTAAGATCTGGGGAAACACTCCAGGTGTGTAAGATCTGGGGAAACACTCCAGGCATGTAAGATCTGGGGAAACACTCCAGTCATGTAAGATCTGGGGAAACACTACAGGCATGTAAGATCTGGGGAAACACTCCAGGCGTGTAAGATCTGGGGAAACACTACAGGCATGTAAGATCTGGGGAAACACTCCAGTCATGTAAGATCTGGGAAACCCTCCAGACATGTAAGATCTGGGGAAACACTCCAGGCATGTAAGATCTGGGGAATCACTCCAGACATGTAAGATCTGGGGAAACACTCCAGTCATGTAAGATCTGGGGAAACACTCCAGGCGTGTAAGATCTGGGGAAACACTCCAGACATGTAAGATCTGGGGAAACACTACAGGCATGTAAGATCTGGGGAAACACTCCAGACATGTAAGATCTGGGGAAACACTCCAAGCATGTAAGATCTGGGGAAACACTCCAGACATGTAAGATCTGGGGAAACACTCCAGTCATGTAAGATCTGGGGAAACACTCCAGACATGTAAGATCTGGGGAAACACTCCAGACATGTAAGATCTGGGGAAACACTCCAGGCGTGTAAGATCTGGGGAAACACTCCAGGCATGTAAGATCTGGGGAAACACTCCAGGCATGTAAGATCTGGGGAAACACTCCAGGCATGTAAGATCTGGGGAAACACTCCAGGCATGTAAGATCTGGGGAAACACTCCAGGCATGTAAGATCTGGGGAAACACTCCAGGCATGTAAGATCTGGGGAAACACTCCAGGCATGTAAGATCTGGGGAAACACTCCAGGCATGTAAGATCTGGGGAAACACTCCAGGCATGTAAGATCTGGGGAAACACTCCAGACATGTAAGAACTGGGGAAACACTCCAGACATGTAAGAACTGGGGAAACACTCCAGACATGTAAGAACTGGGGAAACACTCCAGGCATGTAAGAACTGGGGAAACACTCCAGGCATGTAAGATCTGGGGAAACACTCCAGGCATGTAAGATCTGGGGAAACACTCCAGACATGTAAGAACTGGGGAAACACTCCAGGCATGTAAGAACTGGGGAAACACTCCAGACATGTAAGAACTGGGGAAACACTCCAGGCGTGTAAGAACTGGGGAAACACTCCAGACATGTAAGAACTGGGGAAACACTCCAGGCATGTAAGAACTGGGGAAACACTCCAGGCATGTAAGAACTGGGGAAACACTCCAGGCATGTAAGAACTGGGGAAACACTCCAGACATGTAAGATCTGGGGAAACACTCCAGACATGTAAGAACTGGGGAAACACTCCAGACATGTAAGAACTGGGGAAACACTCCAGGCGTGTAAGAACTGGGGAAACACTCCAGACATGTAAGAACTGGGGAAACACTCCAGGCATGTAAGAACTGGGGAAACACTCCAGACATGTAAGAACTGGGGAAACACTCCAGGCATGTAAGAACTGGGGAAACACTCCAGACATGTAAGAACTGGGGAAACACTCCAGGCATGTAAGAACTGGGGAAACACTCCAGGCATGTAAGATCTGGGGAAACACTCCAGGCATGTAAGAACTGGGGAAACACTCCAGGCATGTAAGAACTGGGGAAACACTCCAGGCATGTAAGAACTGGGGAAACACTCCAGGCCTGTAAGAACTGGGGAAACACTCCAGACATGTAAGAACTGGGGAAACACTCCAGGCATGTAAGAACTGGGGAAACACTCCAGGCGTTCAAGACGCCAATGTCATAAATGTGTCACATTTAACCATCTGACTTTGTTATTTAAACAATAGTTGGCATAATGATTTTACATACACTTGCTTCAATATTTCAGTTGACCAAATTGGAGATTTGTCAAACATTCCTTAACAGTCAACAAACATTCCTTAACAGTCAACAAACATTCCTTAACAGTCAACAAACATTCCTTAACAGTCAACAAACATTCCTTAACAGTCAACAAACATTCCTTAACAGTCAACAAACAACTTCAATATTCCGCACACAAATGTCATCTGACATCAATATCTCTCTAAACATATGAATCAAACGTCAATAAAACAGAGGCTCACTATCACACCTTGGTTGAAGATAGCAGTTTCATTCAAGTGAATTTCATTTTCAACCACTAATACATATTCAATCAGCTTGACAATTGACAACATAGAGAAGATATCAACACACTGTTGATAATGTGGTAGCAGAGAAGAACTCCAAAACTCACTAAATTAGTCAAGAAGCACTGCAATATCCACAATCCCAAGCATCTCAGAAAGACAGCAAGGTACCAAAAAAAAAAAAACAGTTGTCAGAAACATCCCAGGCCAATCAATATTTACTTAGTGTGGTAAAACCACAACAGCGATGGCATTGACCCTCCACGATGGAGCAGAGACTAAATACGGCACAGGAAGTGACAACGGAGTGAGAGGATGGAAGGACAGAAGGAGGGGCAGTAGGACGCCCCAAAACTCACCAGTCTGTTGACGAGGGGAACCCCGAAATGCCAGATGTGCTCGTTGAGCAGGCCGCTGTACACCACGTTGCCAAAGAGAGCAATGGTTCCGTGCTGCTTACACAAGCCACTTCCTGGTTTGGTTTCTATGGAGACAGAGATACATGCGAGTTACATAGAAATATTGGTAAACATGCAGAAAAACATTCAATGTTACGTCATACAACATATATATATATATATATAAAAACTGGTAAAACATTAAGAGGATAAACAGGTGTTGTGGCAATACAAGTGTCTAATCCACGCTCACTGCCAATTCTGAGCACTCTGCTATTTTCCAACCCTTGACCCAGGGTTGGTTATTTACCTGTCTAACATCAGCTCGCTTGCACTGAGATGGGAGGGGTGGAAATAGTGTAGGTGTGTCCTTACAAACAGGCACTAAACTGACCATTTATAAGTAGAGACAGTTAAGACTGACCAAAAGCTGGTTTTAGTGATAACACATGTTGGTTATAACAGCTGGTTTTAGTGATAACACATGTTGGTTATAACAGCTGGTTTTAGTGATAACACATGTTGGTTATAACAGATGGTTTTAGTGATAACACATGTTGGTTATAACAGATGGTTTTTAGTGATAACACATGTTGGTTATAACAGCTGGTTTTAGTGATAACACATGTTGGTTATAACAGCTGGTTTTAGTGATAACACATGTTGGTTATAACAGATGGTTTTAGTGATAACACATGTTGGTTATAACAGATGGTTTTAGTGATAACACATGTTGGTTATAACAGCTGGTTTTAGTGATAACACATGTTGGTTATAACAGATGGTTTTAGTGATAACACATGTTGGTTATAACAGATGGTTTTAGTGATAACACATGTTGGTTATAACAGATGGGTTTTAGTGATAACACATGTTGGTTAAAACAGATGGTTTTTAGTGATAACACATGTTGGTTATAACAGCTGGTTTTAGTGATAACACATGTTGGTTAAAACAGCTGGTTTTAGTGACCTGGGCCCTGACAGTAAATCTCAGTAAGACCAAAATAATGGTGCTCCAAAAAAGGTCCAGTCGACAGGAACACAAACACAAATTCCTTATACATAAATTGACCTAAACATCAGCACCACAGGTAACTTCCACAAAGTTGTAAACAATCTGACAGACAAGGCAAGAATCTTGTGTCCTTTACCATTTGTACATTGTTAAAACACTATATATATATATAATATGACATTTGTAATGTCTTTATTGTTTTGAAACTTCTGTATGTGTAATGTTTACTGTTAATTTTTATTGTTTATTTCACTTTATATATTCACTTTATATATTATCTACCTCACTTGCTTTGGCAATGTTAACACATGTTTCCCATGCCAATAAAGCCCTTGAATTGAATTGAATTGAATTGACAGAGATAGAGAGAGAGAGAGAGAGAGAGAGAGAGAGAGAGAGAGAGAGAGGGGACATAGACAGAGAGAGGGAGAGGTGGACTGAGTTAATAAACAGCAAACATCATGGACATAGTTTTTTGGAGTCAGGGCTTACAAACTGCAGATGGAGAGAGATAGGGAAAGGAAAAATTAGCCATTTACCCAAACATTCCACCAAAATGTGTGTTCCACATTTAACCTGGAAAACATCCTCTCTCTCTACATTATTAAAGGGTCTTGGTATGCATCTGAAATGACACCCTATTCCCTACATAGTGGCCATAGGGTTCTGGTTAAAAGTAGTGGACTGTATAGGGGATAGGATGCTGTTTGGGAGACGGACATAGTAAAACCAGGACCATTAAAATGTCACTTGTGCCACATGCGGTTTGCGGTTGGGCTGTACAGCACACACAAGCACTTTACAGCGGTACGGCCAGTCAGGTCATTAAGGATCGCAGTCGAAAGTGGACGTCTGTCCATGTCACGAGGACGTTAGGAAATGCCTTCAAAACCGTCCACTAGGGGCAACAGTGAGGGATATTACCATCAAGTAGTAGTGGGTTTTGCTACGTTGTTGTGGACAGGGGTGGTGGATGGGAGGAACACCATGAACCTGGATCAGAAGGTTGTAGATGGGAGGAACACCATGAACCTGGATCAGAATGTTGTGGATGGGAGGAACACCATGAACCTGGATCAGAAGGTTGTGGATGGGAGGAACACCATGAACCTGGATCAGGAGGTTGTGGATGGGAGGAACACCATGAACCTGGATCAGAAGGTTGTGGATGGGAGGAACACCATGAACCTGGATCAGAAGGTTGTGGGTTTGATCTCAGTCATGGATACAGTTATTGATTTTATATTTTAACCCTTTAATCCCAAACCATAACCCTTTGGAATGAGTGACTAAACATAATGTTTTGTCTGAGATTATTCTTTACCGAGGCAAGTAGATTTGTCCAGGCGTCAATTGTTCCTTGACTAACACCATTCATTCTCGTTGTTGATAAGGATAATGTAATAACTTCTAACAGTAACTGTATCCCCTGGCGGATTGGGTTGAGAGTGAGGTAGTTGCCATCTAAGATCCGTCATGTTTTTTTAATCGGAGAGATTCATCGTTAAGCAACATAGAAGATGCAAAGCATTGACTATTTAAATCCCTCTCCTCTCCTCTCCTCTCCTCTCCTCTCTCCTCCCTCCTCCTCTCCTCTCCTCTCCTCTCCTCTCCTCTCCCTCTCCTCTCCTCTCCTCCTCCCTCCTCCCCTCTCCTCTCCTCCCTCCCTCCCCCCCTCCCCTCCCCCCTCCCATCCCCTCCCCTCCCCTCCCCTTTCCTCTCCTCTTGTGTGAACTGCATGCACTCTGGTTGGGATGAATTATTGAACAGGAGATGATAAATAGCTAGCTAGGGGAGAGGGGAGCTGTGGAGAGGGGAGAGCATCTGCACCGGAGAAAGGAGCGCTAATGTAGAACCAGCCACAACAACTAAATTACACTGGGCTGGAGGCACAGGAGCTTTCTATTCGCTTATTCCTCCTCACCGTTTGGAAGATTTGACGTCGCAGAAAGGCACTCACCTGCGGGAAATGTACGCATCCTTCTAAACAAATAGCTTGATTAGTTTTGGTTTAAGATTGATAAAAAGGGAATGGTGATCCCCAGTCTACAGTAACAGATAATCAATATAAAACATGAGTTTTTACATGGGGAATAAAAAATGGACCTATACTTACAGTAGGCTAGCAAGAGTATTCTTACTCAGCTTAGAATCATTTTATTCCATTCAGCGGAGAGGCCATTTAGAATGAGAATTTAGAAGGAGAATTTAGAAGGAGAATTTAGAATGAGAATTTAGAAGGAGAATTTGAAATCAGCAACATTCTCCCATCATGTCAGTCCAGTTTATCTAGAGTAGCGTCATCTGGACACTCTTCTCTACTCCTGTCTTGTAACTGTCCCCTTCTAACATTCCATCACTCTGAGAGCGCTCTGGCACACACACACACACACACACACACACACACACACACACACACACACAGTTGGTTATGCTATGTTGGCCTGGTTCTAGCCTGCTGTCAGTTCTCTGGCACGTCTAGGCCCAGACCCCAGTCAAACAGCAGAGGGGCCTCCGGACTGTGTGTGTGTGTGTGTGTGTGTGTGTGTGTGTGTGTGTGTGTGTGTGTGTGTGTGTGTGTGTGTGTGTGTGTGTGTGTGTGTGTGTGTGTGTGTGCCTGTGTGTGCCTGTGTGTGCCTGTGTGTCTTTGTGTGTATTACCTCCCCACTCACTTAGTTTACCCCAGTTGGCCTGGTCCT
>NC_068444.1:13089948-13094948 GCF_023373465.1 Oncorhynchus keta | reverse complement strand
AAGGCCTACCTGAACCTTGCCCAACCTGGTCCTAGCCCTACCTGAACCCAGCCCTACCTGATGCTAGCCCTACGTGAACCTAGCTCTACCTGATGCTAGCCCTACCTGATGCTAGCCCTACCTGAACCTAGCTCTACCTGATGCTAGCCCAATTGGTCCTATCTCTACCTGAACCTAGCCCTACTAGATGCTAGCCCTACCTGGTTCTAGCTGTACCTGAACCTAGCCCTACAAGATGCTAACCCTTCATTAACCTAGTCCCCTCTGTCCCAGGTGTGTTTAATGCAGCATAGTGTGAGGGATCACCCCAGATGGTGATCATACCTCTGCAGTCACAGTTGAGGAAAGGCCCTCTCCCATTGGCTGGGAGCAAATCACAGTCACCTGGACCTGCTGCTGATTCCCCCACAGACCAGACCACACTAAGATCCAGATCACACTAAGACCCAGACCACACTAAGACCCAGACCACACAAAGACCCAGACCACACTAAGACCCAGACCACACTAAGACCCAGACCACACTAAGACCAAGACCACACTAAGACCCAGACCTCACTAAGACCCAGACCATCACTAAGACCCAGACCACACTAAGACCCAGACCTCACTAAGACCCAGACCACACTAAGACCAAGACCACACTAAGACCCAGACCTCACTTAGACCCAGACCATCACTAAGACCCAGACCACACTAAGACCCAGACCTCACTAAGACCCAGACCACACTAAGACACAGACCACACTAAGACCCAGACCACACTAAGACCCAGACCTCACTAAGACCCAGACCATCACTAAGACACAGACCACACTAAGACCCAGACCACACTAAGACCCAGACCACACTAAGACCCAGACCTCACTAAGACCCAGACCACACTAAGACCCAGATCACTCTAAGACCCAGACCACACTAAGACCCAGACCACACTAAGACCCAGACCACACTAATACCCAGACCTCACTAAGACCCAGACCATCACTAAGACCCAGACCACACTAAGACCCAGACCTCACTAAGACCCAGACCACACTAAGACCCAGACCTCACTAAGACCCAGACCACACTAAGACCCAGACCACACTAAGACCCAGACCACACTAAGACCCAGACCACACTAAGACCCAGACCTCACTAAGACCCAGACAACACTAAGACCCAGACCTCACTAAGACCCACTATGACGTTAGTCTCATTCTAAATGTCGTAAATTGTTGGTTATCTGCACGAACCCAGTCGTTACTATGAGTCCTCCGTACATCAATTGTCTTAAATAATTTATTTATTACAAACTAAGTAAGTCACAGAAATGTATAAACAAACAGTAAATATGGTTACATGAAATTATAGAATGTGTCCTAGTTGGCTAAACCGGCATGGTGGCTTGTTAGACAAAAGGGAAGTGGGGGTTTTACCAAGAAGTCACGACAGAGTTAATATTTATAACAATTGAAATGCTAATCCTTTACACATGAACACTCACTCATTCGGGAACAATTGCAATCAATATATATATTTACGCTCAGTGTGTCGTCTGGATCTCTGTTGAAAAGTTTGTGTCTTTTGTAGATTTGTCCTTCTCTCTCCCTCCCTCTCTCTGTCTTGGTTAGAGGGGATAGTTCAAAGTGACATTCGTTATAGAATGGATGTTTCGGGGGTTGTCGTTCTTTGCGTTCAATGATACTGAATTCCTAGCTGCAGACTAGTAATTAATATCAAAGACTTGTTCTTATTCTGTCGGTATCGATAGTCTAAGAGCTTAACCACGTGGTATAGTTAAAAGATTCAGCAATGGTCTGCAAACTTTGTCCTTTGTCCCCTCCTAATGGAGAAAAACATGGTCTAATGATCATTTCTCAAAGTTGGGTTAAATTCGGGAAGGGGCGAAGAGGGCTGTCCCAGGATGTTTGACCCTAACTGGGCTCAGGGGCGGTCCTCTGATTCTGTAGCTCAGTTGGTAGAGCATGGCGCTTGTAACGCCAGGGTAGTGGGTTCGATTCCCGGGAACACCCATACGTAGAATGTATGCACACATGACTGTAAGTCGCTTTGGATAAAAGCGTCTGCGAAATGGCATATATTATTATATATTATTATTATATAAGCAGTGTTATGGTAATGTGGCCACACTGTCTCTCTTGAGCTTCCCAAGTTGTGACAAATGGACCAGTTCGTGGCTGGATTCTTCACCGATCATTTACACTTTCTCCTGAACATGAACTTGTTCGTACCTCAAGTTTCTGTGAGGTGGAAGGATTTCCTTTGCCTCCATTTCATTGTATTTTATTATTTCACCTTTATTTAACCAGGTAGGCTAGGTGAGAACACCTTTATTTAACCAGGTAGGCAAGTTGAGAACAAGTTCTCATTTATAATTGCGACCCGGCCAAGATAAAGCAAAGCAGTTCGACACATACAACAACACAGAGTTACACATGGAGTAAAACAAACATACAGTCAATAATACAGTATAAACAAGTCTATATACGATGTGAGCCAATGAGGTGAGAAGGGAGGTAAAGGCAAAAAAAGGCCATGGTGGCAAAGTAAATACAATATAGCAAGTAAAACACTGGAATGGTAGATTTGCAGTGGAAGAATGTGCAAAGTAGAAACAAAAATAATGGGGTGCAAAGCAGCAAAATAAATAAAATAAAGACAGTAGGGGGAGAGGTAGTTGTTTGGGCTAAATTATAGGTGGGCTATGTACAGGTGCAGTAATCTGTGAGCTGCTCTGACAGCTGGTGCTGAAAGCTAGTGAGGGAGATAAGTGTTTCCAGTTTCAGAGATTTTTGTAGTTCGTTCCAGTCATTGGCTGCAGAGAACTGGAAGGAGAGGCGGTCAAAGAAAGAATTGGTTTTGGGGGTGACCAGAGAGATATACCTGCTGGAGCGCGTGCTACAGGTGGGTGATGCTATGGTGACCAGCGAGCTGAGATAAGGGGGGTCTTTACCTAGCAGGGTCTTGTAGATGACATGGAGCCAGTGGGTTTGGCGACGAGCATGAAGCGAGGGCCAGCCAACGAGAGCGTACAGGTCGCAATGGTGGGTAGTATATGGGGCTTTGGTGACAAAACAGATTGCACTGTGATAGACTGCATCCAATTTGTTGAGTAGAGTGTTGAAGTCGAGGATCGGTAGGATGGTCATTTTTGCAAGGGTATGTTTGGCAGCATGAGTGAAGGATGCTTTGTTGCGAAATAGGAAGCCAATTCTAGATTTAACTTTGGATTGGAGATGTTTGATGTGGGTCTGGAAGGAGAGTTTACAGTCTAACCAGACACCTAGGTATTTGTAGTTGTCCACGTTTTCTAAGTCAGAGCCGTCCAGAATAGTGATGTTGGACAGGCGGGCAGGTGCAGGCAGCGATCGGTTGAAGAGCATGCATTTAGTTTTACTTGTATTTAAGAGCAATTGGAAGCCAGAGAAGGAGAGTTGTATGGCATTGAAGCTCGTCTGGAGGTTAGTTAACACAGTGTCCAAAGAAGGGCCAGATGGGGGCCCTTCTCTCTTCATCCCCCTCTGTCTCCATCCCCCTCTCTCTCCATCCCCCTCTCTACATCTCCCTCTCTCTTCATCCCCCCTCTCTCCATCCCCCTCTCTCTACATCTCCCTCTCTCTTCATCCCCCTCTCTCTCCATCCCCCTCTCTACATCTCCCTCTCTCTACATCTCCCTCTCTCTACATCTCCCTCTCTCTTCATCCCCCTCTCTCTCCATCCCCCTCTCTCTACATCTCCCTCTCTCTACATCTCCCTCTCTCTACATCCTCCACTCTACATCTCCCACTCTCTATATCTCCCTCTCTCTACATCCTCCTCTCTACATCTCCCTCTCTCTCCATATCTCCCTCTCTCTCCATCCCCCTCTTTCTACATCTCCCTCTCTCTCCATCCCCCTCTCTCTACATCTCCCTCTCTCTCCATCCCCCTCTCTCTACATCTCCCTCTCTCTACATCCCCCTCTCTCTACATCTCCCTCTCTCTACATCCCCCTCTCTCTACATCTCCCTCTCTCTACATCCCCCTCTCTCTACATCTCCCTCTCTCTACATCCCCCTCTCTCTACATCTCCCTCTCTCTACATCCTCATCTCTCTACATCTCCCTCTCTCTACATCCTCCTCCCTACATCTCCCTCTCTAAGTCCCCCTCTCTCTCCATCCCCCTCTCTCTACATTCCCCTCTCTCTACATCTCCCTCTCTCTACATCCTCATCTCTCTACATCTCCCTCTCTCTACATCCTCCTCCCTACATCTCCCTCTCTAAGTCCCCCTCTCTCTCCATCCCCCTCTCTCTACATTCCCCTCTCTCTCCATCCCCCTCT
This sequence comes from Oncorhynchus keta, assembly GCF_023373465.1. Lineage (NCBI taxonomy): Eukaryota > Metazoa > Chordata > Actinopteri > Salmoniformes > Salmonidae > Oncorhynchus > Oncorhynchus keta. Next base: position 13,090,618 of record NC_068444.1, on the reverse strand, counting down.
CTCTATGTCCCCCTCTCTCTACATCCCCCTCTCTCTACGTCCCCTCACTACGTGCCCCTCTCTCTACATCCCCCTCTCTCTACGTCCCCCTCTCTACGTCCCCCTCTCTACGTCCCCATCTCTCCAGCCCCCTCTCTCTACGTTCCCCTCGCTCTCATCCCCATCTCTCTATGTCCCCCTCTCTCTACATTCCCCTCTCTCTACTTCCCTCTCTACGTCCCCTCTCTATACCCCCTCTCTCTCCACCCCCTCTCTACATCCCACTCTCTCTACATCCCCCCTCTCTCCATCCCCCTCTCTCTACATCCCACTCTCTCTACATCCCCCTCTCTCTACATCCCTATCTACACCCCCTCTCTACATCTTATCTACACCCCTCTACATCCCTCTATCCACCCCTTCTCTCTCAACCCCCTCTCTCTACACCCCCTCTCTCTACACCCCCTATCTCTACACCCCCTCTCTCTACACTCCCCTCTCCCTACATCCCACTCTCCCTATATCCCCCTCTCCCTACATCCCCTCTCCCTACATCCCCCTCTCCCTACACCCCTCTCCCTACATCCCTCTCTCCCTACATCCCTCTCTCCCTACACCCCCTTCTCTCTACTGCCCCTTCTCTCTACACCCCCTTCTCCCTATATCCCCCTCTCCCTACATCCCCCTCTCC
>NC_068444.1:13074948-13084948 GCF_023373465.1 Oncorhynchus keta | reverse complement strand
GCAAACACATAAGAATACACGCACGCACCCGCGCAGTTACGCACACACACACACACACACACACACACACACACACACTCAAACAGATTTGGACTGGGGCTGGAGATTAGTGGAGTGGGCCCATCTCTCTTTCTGTCTGTGTCTGAGGAAGGATTGATTAGGATGTATGTTGTGTAATGATCATTCCCTGACGAGCATGATGTGTGCAATTACCAAGAATATGTCTCCAGAAACAACATATTACATGATTTAGAACTGTAATCAATGAGATATACAGCGTGTAGCTTAAAAATGTGTATTTTGATTGGTGTTATTAATATATACATTAGTTTATGAAATCTATAAAATATTAATTAATACTTTAAATTGTTCTCAATTGGCTTTCTGCTTAACAGCACTCCACCTGCACTCTATCTCTCCAGTGAGGCTAAGGAGTATTTGGAAGGGCTGTGCTGTGTGTGTGTGTGTGTGTGTGTGTGTGTGTACCTGTGAATGTGTGTGTGTGTGTGTGTGTGTGTGTGTGTGTGTGTGTGTGTGTGTGTGTGTGTGTGGGTGTGTGTATACCTGTGAATGTGTGTACCTGTCAATGTGTGTGTGTGTGTGTGTGTGTGTGTGTATACCTGTGAATGTGTGTGTGTGTGTGTGTGTGTGTGTGTGTGTGTGTGTGTGTGTGTGTGTGTGTGTGTGTGTGTGTGTGTGTGTGTGTGTGTGTGTGTGTGTGTGTGTGTGTGTGTGTGTGTGTGTGTGTGTGTGTGTGTACCTGTGAATGTGTGTGCTCCTCTATATACAGAACATTCTGAAAGTATTCAGACTCCTTGACTTTCTTCACATTTTGTTTCGTTGCAGCCTAATTCTAAAATTGATTAAATTGTTTGTTTTTTCCCTCATCAATCTACACACAATAACCCATAATGACAAAGAAAAAACAGGTTTTTGGAAATGTTTATTAACCTCTTCAACCTATGGGGGTGCTATGTCATTATTGGATAAAAAAACTTTCCCGTTTTAAGCGCAATATTTTGTCACGAAAAGATGCTCGACTATGCATATAATTGACAGCTTTGAAAAGAAAACACTGACGTTTCCAAAACTGCAAAGATATTATCGGTGAGTGCCACAGAACTGATGCTTCAGGCGAAACCAAGATGAAACTTCAAACAGGAAATGGGCAGGATTTTTGACGCTCTGTTTTTTATTGTCTCGTTATTAGCCTGCCCTTTCTATCCTTTCTCCAAGTTGTCTGCAACATTGTGACGTATTTGTAGGCATATCATTGGAAGATTGGCCATAAGAGACTACATTTACCAGGGGTCCGTCCGGTGTCCTTTGTTGAAATTGTTGCGTAATCTCCAAGCGGCTCGCATTCATCCATGTGATTGAGACAGAGAGGAGACTTTCAGGAATGATATATCATGAAGAGATATGTGAAAAACACCTTGAGGATTGATTCTAAACAACGTTTACCATGTTTCAGTCGATATTATGGAGTTAATGTGGAAGAAAGTTTGGTGTTTGGATGAATGAATTTTCGCTTTTTTTTGGTAGCCAAACATGACTCAGAAAACGGACCGATTTCTCCTGCACAAATAATCTTTCAGGAAAAACTGAACATTTGCTATCTAACTGAGAGTCTCCTCATTGAAAACATCTGAAGTTCTTCAAAGGTAAATTATTTTATTTGAATGGTTTTCTGGTTTTTGTGAAAATGTTGCCCGCTGAATGCTAACGCTAAATGCTAACGCTAAATGCTAACGCTAAATGCTAACGCTAGCTATCAATACTGTTACACAAATGCTTGTTTTGCTATATTTTTGAAAATCTGAGATGACAGTGTTGTTCACAAAAGGCTAAGCTTGAGAGCTAGCATATTGATTTCATTTCATTTGTGATTTTCAGGAATAGTTAACGTTGTGTTATGCTAATGAGCTTGCTGATAGATTTACACAATCCTGGAAACATTTTTTTTCTTAGCTAAACGTGACGCACAAAATGGAGCAATTTCTCCTAAACAAATAATCTTTCAGGAAAAACTGAACATTTGCTTTCTAACTGAGAGTCTCCTCATTGAAAACATCTGAAGTTCTTCAAAGGTAAATTATTTTATTTGAATGGTTTTCTGTTTTTTGTGAAAATGTTGCCTGCTGAATGCTAACGCTAAATGCTATGCTAACGCTAAATGCTGTTACACAAATGCTTGTTTTGCTATGGTTGAGAAGCATATTTTTTAAATCTGAGATGACAGTGTTGTTAACAAAAGGCTAAGCTTGAGAGCTAGCATATTTATTTCATTTCATTTGCGATTTTCATGAATAGTTAACGTTGCGTTATGGTAATGAGCTTTAGGCTGTATTCACAATCCCGGATCCGGGATGGCTCGACCCAAGGAGTTAATTTATTAAAAATAAAAAACTGAACTATGACATTGACATAAGTATTCAGACCCTTTACTCAGTACTTTGTACGGAGTACTTTTTACTTGTTTTGTAGTCATTACTCTTTTTGAAGCATCTTTGGCAGCGATTACAGCCTTTAGTCTTCTTGGGTATGACGCTACAAGATTGGCACACCTGTATTTCACACCTCTATTATTTATACATTTCCCAAAATGTCCAAAAATGTTGCTTTGTCATTATGGGGTATTGTGATGTCATTATGGGGTATTGTGATGTCATTATGAGGTATTGTAATGTCATTATGGGGTATTGTGATGTCATTATGAGGTATTGTAATGTCATTATGGGGTATTGTGATGTCATTATGAGGTATTGTAATGTCATTATGGGGTATTGTGATGTCATTATGAGGTATTGTAATATCATTATGGGGTATTGTGATGTCATTAAGAGGTATTGTAATGTCATTATGGGGTATTGTGATGTCATTATGAGGTATTGTAATATCATTATGGGGTATGGTGATGTTATTATGAGATATTGTAATGTCATTATGGGGTATTGTGTCTAGATTGATGGGGATAATAAAAAAAAACATCTGTTTTAAAATAAAGTTGTAACATAACAAAATGTGTAAAAAGTCAAGGGGTCTGAATGCTTTTTGGAGGCACTGTATATATATATGTGTGTGTGTGTGTGTGTGTGTGTGTGTGTGTGTGTGTGTGTGTGTGTGTGTGTGCACTCCTACAGTATGTGTGTCTTTTCCATGTTTTGTGATGGAGGATAGGAGACAGAGAGAAGGTGACGGTAGGTCACTCCCACCTAGGTTCTGTAATACCCGGGAGTGCAGAGAGAAAGACTTGGGAAGCATCCCAAATTACACCCTATGCCCTCTAGAGTGCACCAGAGAGATATAGAAATGGTCAACACTAATGAACAATAAAGACAGTAGGGTACCAGTTGGGCCACAGGCTTGGCATTGGAGAAAACCAAGCTGCTTGGTTAGTGATGTAGACAGCTAATCAATAGAGGACTTACTTCCTCATAACTGGACTGGTTAGGAGCTCTGTCTCCGTCTCATCACTCCATATTCAGAGAGAGAGAGAGAGAGAGAGAGAGAGAGAGAGAGAGAGAGAGAGAGAGAGAGAGAGAGGCTGGACAGAGAGAGGCTGGAAAGCCCTTGAGAGACAGAGAGAGAGAGAGAGAGAGAGAGAGAGAGAGAGAGAGAGAGAGAGGAGGCTGGACAGAGAGAGAGAGAGAGAGAGAGAGAGGGAGAGAGTGAGGGAGGGAGGCTGGACAGAGGGGGAGAGAGAGAGATAGAGAGGGAGGCTGGACAAAAGGGAGAGAGAGAGAGAGAGGGAGGCTGGACAAAAGGAGAGAGAGAGAGAGAGAGAGAGAGAGAGAGAGAGAGAGAGAGAGAGAGAGAGAGAGAGAGAGAGAGGGGGGGTCTGGCAAGAGAGGGAGAATGGGAGTCTGGAGAGAGAGAGAGAGCGAGGGAGGAAAAGAGAGTGAGGGAGGGAGGGGGGAGTGAGTGGTTAGGGGTGAGGGGCTGGTGGGAGGTGAGACATGTTCTTTCTGTCTCCCCCATCTTTGGATCTGTCTCTCCATTACAGACAGTTCAGCCCGAGAGAAAGAGAAAAGAAGATCCAGAGGCCGTAGAATACAGACCTACCTGACAAGACAATCAGCTCTATAGAATACAGACCTACCTGACAAGACAATCAGCTCTATAGAATACAGACCTACCTGACAAGACAATCAGCTCTATAGAATACAGACCTACCTGACAAGACAATCAACTCTATATTATACAGACCTACCTGACAAGGCAATCAGCTCTATAGAATACAGACCTACCTGACAAGACATTAAATCAGCTCCTCACTCTCTATTCTCAGTAGCCTTAACCAACTCTCAAGCTAGGAAGTTCAACCAGACTACACCCACTTTAATTTTGCATCCAAAATGACACACCATTCCCTACTTAGTCCCTTGGGCTTTGGTCAAAAAAGTGCACTAAACAGGGAATGGGGTGGCATTTGGGACAGAGCCTAAATGTAACGTCTAAATCAACTTCCCTATTTAACATTGCTCCCCATTATGCCTAAATAATCCTTGAAAACCCATCCAGGTTGCTCCAGTCATTGAAATTGATCACTGAACTGTGCTTAATCCAGACATTGCAATAGATCACTGAGCTATGATTAATCCCTGTTTAATTGGGTAAACGGGGACCAATTTCGGTAAATCAGCTTATTCACATCCCATCGATCTGGTCAGCTCACCCTGGCTGGTTGGAGCATTTCTAATCAACAGGGAATAACTCAGACATAATCCTAATTATGAGTGTCACAGTGTAGGGTATGAGCACTAGTGCAGTCTAGTGACAAATGGCAGTCCAGTGACTAGCGACACAAATTACAGTCTAGTGACTAGCAACAGTCTAGCCATAAACAGAGCACTAGTAACAAACGACTAGTAACAAAGTCTTGCAACTTTATAATGACTTTGGGGTAATTTGAGGCCGAGGAGAGGATATAAGAGGAGAGAATAGGAGAGGAGAGAATAGGAGAGGAGAGGAGAGGAGAGGAGAGGAGAAGAGAAGAGAAGAGAAGAGAAGAGAAGAGAAGAGAAGAGAAGAGAAGAGAAGAGAAGAGAAGAGAAGAGAAGAGAAGAGGAGAGGAGAGGAGAGGAGAGGAGAGGAGAGGAGAGGAGAGGAGAGGAGAGGAGAGGAGAGGAGAGGAGAGGAGAGGAGAGGATATAAGGGGAGAGGAGAAGAGAAGAGAAGAGAAGAGAGAGAGAGAGAGAGGAGAGGAGAGGAGAGGAGAGGAGAGGAGAGGAGAGCCTACCAGCTGTGGCTGTGATCCAGGAGTGAGGCATGTCCCCATTACATCTCCTCATTCCTGCTTCCTCTCACCCCCTAATTTCTCCTCCAATCCATCAACAAGGCAGGCCCAGCTGGACCACAGTGTTTCATCAATGTGAACCCCGCTCCAGAGACTGCTATGCTCTGGCAATGGCACCTCACGGCAGGGCCACATTGGAGTTTCTACTGTTGGGACTACTCCATTGGTAACTTAAAATGCACAAGATTAAGGAGGACAGATGTGAAGGGTTGACAGAGGAAGATGGGTTATTTTGTTTTTCAGAATGGGGAAAGAAAGAAGACAGCTCAACAAACATAAATAGGTTCTGTGAAAGTTCCCAGAACAATTATTCTTATAACACAAAGGACTGTCCGGTTGTGGTGGTGAGTGAGGCTTTCACAGTGACCGCATTACCACCACACCGGTGGCCACGAGTCATGAAGGCAGTCAAATTCCATGTGACCGTTTAGTCACGTGATTCGTTTTCTCCAAGCTCTGATGCTACTGGTCATTAGTAGCCTACCAAACTTGCTAATTGCCTGGTACTCAGCACTATATTGTCCCTCTAATCACTCTGACATCAATGCAAATGTGTTCAAAAATCTAATCCAACACTTCATTAGAGTCCATGAGCTCATGTTGCGCAAACATTTCTTTAGGCTATACAATTGTGTGAGAAACAGAGTGATGGCCTCTATTAAAAAGAGGAGGCTCCCATCAGCCTTCTATAGGCTAGGCCTACTATATTTATTTCTCAACCTTCCTAATATTAAACACATTGCTTCTCTTTACAACAGGAGTATAGCCTACCTGACTGGCATGAACATAAACCACAGGGAAAAGTGTCTTCCATTTGCTATTTAAGTGCATAGACACCATATTTCCCTGCTGCCTCTGTTCCCATACAAGTGTATGATAATGGTCCATTCTAAATCTAAACAAATTTCACACAAAATATTTAGTATATGTAAAGACAATATTAAATCAAGAACAGTCTGATGGGTGACAATGTTAGCCTATCACCTGTGAATTATATTTTATCACTTGTGAGTCCAGCATAAGAAACAATGCCTTTTTTTGTTTTTGACTTTTTCAAATTGTAGTCACACACCTCATGTAGCTTAGCCCATAGGCCTATATGTTTCAATAAAGTTTGTAAAGTGGCAAAATAACTTCTTAAAATTAAGCACATTAATCCACTTTACAAGGGGTTTAGAGCCTAACTAGCATACATAAGCAGCGCGTGAGTTTCAAGTTTGGAGAAGATAATTTTCACCATAAAATGCAACTTTATAATAAAAGCATTAAATTCATAGTTGCATTTGTGGTCCCTTTTGATAATGGTGTTTCCTGCTACTGGAACATTGGTGCTTATAGCCAACTGCTGATAAGCCGAATAGTTTATCAACATTTTAAGCTAAATGTTCTGATCTGTTGCATCAGCCACATTGCATAAAAAAAGTTTTTTTTGATGCTAGTCGTTTTGATTGCTAGTGGTTGTATTAATGTGGAATCTATTGCATCCCGCAACTGTCCCAGACTATGTTTGGAATATGTATTTCTCGCACAGAATAGAATAGGTCAACTTTTGTACTATGGAGGATAGGAGAGGACATAGGAGAGTGCTTTTACTGTTCGCCTAATCATCTTGTTGGCTGACGGAAAGTAGATGTGGACAGATCTTCAAATATCTTCAATAAGCACAAGAGAATGAATGTTTTTAGGGTGCATTACAGCCACACAAAGGGGATGCGTTATCAAGTGCTTGTCAAATTGTGAATGAGAGAATGACGTAGTGTGTACAGCGCAAAAAAAACAAAGCAGAGATCATTGCCTTCCAGCAACTTTTTAGCATCACACATTAATAACTCTATATTAAACATATATATATATACTTATTTCTTTGTTAACCGCTCAACACAAAAGAGACGCATGTCCATGTTTAACTTCTTGGTGACAGGGGGCAGTATTTTCACATCCGGATGAATTGCATGGCCATATTCAACTGCCTTCTACTCATCCCCAGAAGATAAGATATAATTAGTAGATTTGGATAGAAAACACTCTGAAGTTTCTAAAACTGTTTGAATCATATCTGTGAGTATAACACAACTTATTTAGCAGGCGAAACCCCGAGGACAAACCATTCAGATTTTTTGTTTTGAGGTCACTCTCTTTTCAATGAGATTTCATTGGGAATCAAGATTTCTAAGGAGCATTCTTGCAGTTCCTACGATGTAATTCTGTATGATTATTTAGGTATTTCGTAAATAAATAAACCACATTTTCTATTGCTGATTCAACTTGTTAGCCAGGGTTCGTGAAGATGAACCAAGAGTTTACAACTTTTAGATGAGACTGAATAAGGCAGCGATTAAATATTGACTGCTTTTGAGGTAAAAGATGACCAGGTCTTTAACCCTGAAAGAGCTGCAAAGCTCCGCAGTGGAGATTGGAGTATCTGTCCATAGGACCACTTTAAGTTGTACATTCCACAGACCTGGGATTTACAGAAGATTGACCAGAAAAAAAGCCATTTGCTTTATAGAAAAAATAAGTGTACATGTTTGGTGTTCACCAAAAGCATGTGGGAGAATCCCCAAACATATGAAAGAAGGAACTCTGGTCAGATGAGACAAAAATGTTGCTTTTTGGCCATCAAGAAAAACTCTATGTCTGGTGCCAACCAAACACCTCTCACCACCCCGGGAACCCTATCCCCACAGTGAAGCATGGTGGTGGCAGCATCATGCTGTGGGCATGCTTTTCATCGGCAGGGACTGGGAAACTGGTCAGAATTGAAGGAATCATGGATGGTGCTAAATACAGGGAAATTCTTGAGGGAAACCTGTTTCAGTCTTCCAGAGATTTGAGTCTGGGACGGAGGTTCACCTTCCAGCAGGACAATGACCCTAAGCATACTGCTAAAGCAACACTCGAGTGGTTTAAGGGGAAACGTTTAAATGTCTTGGAATGGCCTAGTCAAAGCCCAGAATCCAATTGAGAATCTGTGGTATGACTTAAAGATTGCTGTACAACAGCAGAACCCGTCCAACCTGAAGGAGCTGGATCAGAGTTGCCTTGAAGAGTGGGCAACAATCCCAGTGGCTAGATGTGCCAAGCTTATAGAGACATACCCCAAGAGACTTGCAGCTGTAATTTCTGCAAAAGGTGGCTCTATGAAGTATTGACTTTGGGGGGTGAATAGTTTTGCCCTCTCAAGTTTTCTGTTTTTCTGTCTTATTTCTTGTTTTTTTTTCACCCCCAAAAATATTTTCCATCTTCAAAGTGGTAGGCATGTTGTGTAAATAAAATTATACAAACCCCAAGAAATCTATTTTAATTCCAGGTTGTAAGCCCCCAAAAAATAGGAAAAAAGTCAAGGGGGGGTGAATAATTTCACAAGCCATTGTATATATACATTTATATGTTATCATCCTAATGTCATATAAAACTAGAACTTAATGGGAATCTTAGATGATGTTCTGGACATTTTCTGGGGAGGATCTTGGACAGAAATAGGAGAGATTCCCGATGTAGGATATTCCTGTCTGTCTACTACACGAGAGAGAAACAGAGAGAGACAGAGAGACAGAGAGGGACAAAGACAGAGACAGAGACAGAGACAGAGACAGAGAGAGAGAGACAGAAACAGGGACAGGGACAGGGACAGGGACAGGGACAGAGACAGGGACAGAGACAGAGAGAGAGAGAGAGAGAGAGAGAGAGAGAGAGAGAGAGAGAGAGAGAGAGAGAGAGAGAGAGAGAGAGAGAGAGAGAGAGAGAGAGAGAGAGAGAGAGAGAGAGAGAGAGAGAGAGAGAGAGAGAGAGAGAGAGAGAGAGAGATAACTCATTGCCCTTTATGGTTGTGAGGTCTGGGGTCTGCTCACGAACCAAGAATTCACAAAATGGGAAAAACACCAAATTGACTCACTGCCTATCCTCCGTGTACAACGTATAACACCAAATAATTTGTGCAGAGCAGAATTAGGCCGATACCCACAAATTATCAAAAATCAGAAAAGAGCTGTTACATTCTACAACCACCTAAAAGGAAGCGATTCCCAAACCTTCCATAACAAAGCCATCACCAACAGAGAGATGAACCTGACGAAGAGTCCCCAAAGCAAGCTGGTCCTGGGGCTCTCTTCACAAATACAAACAGACCCCACAGAGCTCCAGGACAGCAGCACAATTAGACCCAACCAAATCATGAGAAAACAAAAATATAATTACTTGACACATTGGAAATAACAAACAAAAAAACAGAGCAAACTAGAATGCTATTTGTCCCTAAACAGAGAGTACACAGTGGCAGAATACCTGACCACTGTGACTGACCCTAAACAGAGAGTACACAGTGGCAGAATACCTGACCACTGTGACTGACCCTAAACAGAGAGTACACAGTGGCAGAATACCTGATCACTGTGACTGACCCAAACTTAAGGAAAGCTTTGACTATGTACAGACTCAGTGAGCATAGCCTTGCAATTGAGAAAGGCCGCCGTAGGCAGACCTAGCTCTTAAGACAAGACAGGCTATGTGCACACTGCCCACAAAATGAGGTGGAAACTGAGCTGCACTTCCTAACCTCCTGCCCAATGTATGACCAAATAAAAGACACACATCCCTCAGATGTCACAGATCCACAAAGAATTTGAAAATAAACCCGATTTAGTTAAACTCCCAGATCGACAGTGTGCCATCACAACAGCAGTATTTATGACCTGTTGCTAC
>NC_068444.1:13054948-13072448 GCF_023373465.1 Oncorhynchus keta | reverse complement strand
GCGACGAGAGTGCCATTCATTAACGAGGAGCTGATGGGGCCATTTCCTCCCCATTGTTCACCCCGAGGACCAGCAAAGAATCAGGGAAGCATCAGGGAAGCATCAGGGAAGCATCAGGGAAGCCCAGCAGATTTGTCACACAGACACCACATGCTTTGTGGGACAAACACTTCTGGAAATTGACTTAAGAAGGGAGGAGAGACACAGTCCCAGAGGTACTCTGCACAGGAGGGGAAATCAACTTACTGTACTGGAGAGAGGGAAAGAGAGGTAGAGAGATAGGGAGGGAAGGAGAGGTAGACAAGGAAGGAGAGGTAGAGAGATAGGGAGGGAAGGAGAGGTAGAGAAGGAAGGAGAGACAGAGCGATAGAGAGGAAGGAGAGATAGAGGGAAGGAGAGGTAGAGAGGGAAGGAGAGGTAGAGAGATGGAGAGCTAGAGAGGTAGAGAGATAGAGAGGGAAGGAGAGCTAGAGAGGTAGAGAGATAGAAAGGGAATGAGAGATAGAGAGATAGATAGGTAGAGAGATAGAGAGGTACAGAGATGGAGAGGTAGAGAGATAGAGAGGGAAGGAGAAGTAGAGGTAGAGAGATAAGGAGGGAAGGAGGGATAGAAAGAAGCAGAGGTAAAGAGATAGAGGGGTTAGGAGAGACAGAGAAAGTGATAGAGAGGGATTGAGAGAGAGAGGGAAGGAGAGATAGAGAGACAGAGATATAGAGAGATAGAGAGATAGAGTGGGAAGGAGAGGTAGAGAGGGAAGGAGAGACAGAGTGATAGAGAGGAAGGAGAGATAGAGAGGGAAGGAGAGATAGAGAGGGAAGGGGTGATAGAGAGAGAGCGATAGAGAGGGAAGGAGAGGTAGAGGTAGAGAGATAGAGAGGGAAGGAGAGGTTGAGAGGTAGAGAGATAGAAATGGAATGAGAGGTAGAGAGATAGATAGGTAGAGAGATAGAGAGGTACAGAGATGGAGAGGTAGAGAGATAGAGATAGAGAGGGAATGGGTGATAGAGAGAGAGCGATAGAGAGGGAAGAAGCGATAGATAGGTAGAGAGATAGAGAGGTACAGAGATGGAGAGGTAGAGATATAGAGAGGGAAGGAGAGGTAGAGGTAGAGAGATATGGAGGGAAGGAGAAATAGAAAGATGGAGTGGTAAAAAGATAGAGTGGTTAGAAGAGACAGAGAAAGTGATAGAGAGGCGATTGAGAGAGAGAGGGAATGAGAGATAGAGAGACTGATGTATAGAGAGATAGAGTTGGAAGGAGAGGTAGAGATGTAGAGAGATAGAGAGGGAAGGAGAGGTAGAGAGGGAAGGAGAGGTAGAGAGATAGAGAGGGAAGGGGTGATAGAGAGACAGAGCGATACAGAGGGAAGGAGAGGTAGAGAGATAGAGAGATAGAAAGGGAATGAGAGGTAGAGAGTTAGAGAGATGGAGAGGTAGAGAGATAGTGATAGAGAGGGAAGGAGAGGTAGATGTAGAGAGATAGGGAGGGAAGCAGAGATAGAGAGACAGATGTAGAGAGATAGAGAGGTAGAGAGATGGAGAGGGAAGGAGAGATAGAGAGACAGAGAGGGAATGAGAGATAAAAAGGGGAGGAGGGACAGAGAGATGGAGAGATAGAGAGATAGAGAGATAGAGTGGGAAGGAGAGACAGATAGGGATGGAGAGAGAGAGAGATAGAGAGAGAGAGACGGAGAGACAGATAGATAGTGAGAAAGAGAGCGAAGGAACGAGATAGGGAAGGAGAACTAGAGAGAGAGAGATAGAGAGGGAAGGAGAGATAGATAGGGAATGAGAGATAGAGAGGGAAGGAGAGATACAGAGACAGAGATATAGAGAGATGGAGAGGTAGAGATAGAGATGGAAGGAGATAGAGAGATAGAGAGACAGAAATATAGAGAGAAGGAGAGGTAGAGATAGAGATGGAAGGAGATGGAGAGAGAGAGACAGAGATATATAGAGAAGGAGAGGTAGAGATAGAGATGGAAGGAGATGGATAGGGAAGGAGAGAGAGAAGGAGGGAGAAGAGAAAGGAACAGGAAAACTAAAAATGAAAAAGGGAGTGAGTGGAATATAGGCAGAGGTGAGAGTAATTTACAATAAAATAAAGAGTGAGGGGAATATAGGTAGAGGTGAGAGTAATTTACAATAAAATAAAGAGTGAGGGGAATATAGGTAGAGGTGAGAGTAATTTACAATAAAATAACGAGTGAGGGGAATATAGGCAGAGGTGAGAGTAATTTACAATAAAAAAGAGTGAGGGGAATATAGGCAGAGGTGAGAGTAATTTACAATAAAAGAGTGAGTGGAATATAGGCAGAGGTGAGAGTAATTTACAATAAAATAAAGAGTGAGGGGAATATAGGCAGAGGTGAGAGTAATTTACAATAAATGAAAGAGTCAGGCTTCAAACATAAAGATATAAAACTGTATTTTTTTGTGAAGAATCAACAACAAGTGGGACACAATCATGAAGTGGAAGACATTTATTGGATATTTCTAACTTTTTTAACAAATCAAAAACTGAAAAATTGGACGTGCAACATTATTCAGCCCCCTTAAGGTAATACTTTGTAGCGCCACCTTTTGCTGTGATTACAGCTGTAAGTCGCTTGGGGTATCTCTATCAGTTTTGCACATCGAGAGACTGAATTTTTTTCCCATTCCTCCTTGCAAAACAGCTCGAGCTCAGTGAGGTTGGATGGAGAGCATTTGTGAACAGCAGTTTTCAGTTCTTTCCACAGATTCTCGATTGGATTCAGGTCTGGACTTTGACTTGGCCATTCTAACACCTGGATATGTTTATTTTTGAACCATTCCATTGTAGATTTTGCTTTATGTTTTGGATCATTGTCTTGTTGGAAGACATATCTCCTTCCCAGTCTCAGGTCTTTTGCAGACTCCATCAGGTTTTCTTCCAGAATGGTCCTGTATTTGGCTCCATCCATCTTCCCATCAATTTGAACCATCTTCCCTGTCCCTGCTGAAGAAAAGCAGGCCCAAACCATGATGCTGCCACCAACATGTTTGACAGTGGGGATGGTGTGTTCAGGGTGATGAGCTGTGTTGCTTTTACGCCAAACATAACATTTTGCATTGTTGACAAAAAGTTCAATTTTGGTTTCATCTGACCAGAGCACCTTCTTCCACATGTTTGGTGTGTCTCCCAGGTGGCTTGTGGCAAACTTTAAACAACACTTTTTATGGATATCTTTAAGAAATGGCTTTCTTCTTGCCACTCTTCCATAAAGGCCAGATTTGTGCAATATACGATTGATTGTTGTCCTATGGACAGAGTCTCCCACCTCAGCTGTAGATCTCTGCAGTTCATCCAGAGTGATCATGGGCCTCTTGGCTGCATCTCTGATCAGTCTTCTCCTTGTATGAGCTGAAAGTTTAGAGGGACGGCCAGGTCTTGGTAGATTTGCAGTGGTCTGATACTCCTTCCATTTCAATATTATCGCTTGCACAGTGCTCCTTGGGATGTTTAAAGCTTGGGAAATCTTTTTGTATCCAAAACCGGCTTTAAACTTCTTCACAACAGTATCTCGGACCTGCCTGGTGTGTTCCTTGTTCTTCATGATGCTCTCTGCGCTTTTAACGGACCTCTGAGACTATCACAGTGCAGGTGCATTTTTATCATCATTAGTCATTTAGGTCAACATTGGACCATTCAGAGATCCTCACTGAACTTCTGGAGAGAGTTTGCTGCCCTGAAAGTAAAGGGGCTGAATAATTTTGCACGCCCAATTTTTCAGTTTTTGATTTGTTAAAAAAGTTTGAAATATCCAATAAATGTCGTTCCACTTCATGATTGTGTCCCACTTGTTGTTGATTCTTCACAAAAAAATACAGTTTTATATCTTTATGTTTGAAGCCTGAAATGTGGCAAAAGGTCGCAAAGTTCAAGGGGGCCGAATACTTTCGCAAGGCACTGTAGGCAGAGGTGAGAGTAATTTACAATAAAAGAAAGAGCGAGAGTTGATTTGAGAGAGACAGAAACAGAGAATGAGTAAAAACTATTTTTGACAATCTCTGTCCAGCTCATTGACTTCGGTAAAAGCTGTGTTGTCACCCGAGGCGGTAGGAGAGGAGAGAGAAGAGCCTGGGGCTATGTGGAGCTATCTGGGGCTCTGATCAGAGGAGGATGGAGAAAGCCAAGACACCCATGTTTCCAACCTGTCTTGCTGGACACCCATCGACCGTACGCCACTCGGACCCCCCAAAAAACAGCCAGAATCAATCCAGCCAGGATTCAGGTGACTGATTCCAAGGGCTGTGTCCCATAGAGCTAAGCAGTCCACTATATGAAGAATAGACTCTCATTTAGGACATTCACAGGTGGGTGTTGCTCTCTGTGTGGGTTCGGCTAGAGTGAAAACACGAGGTGGAATGAAACAGAGGGTGGAAGGGAGCAGATTAATCTGATTCTCATTACAAATGTCCTGGTGACTTATGACATATAGGTATTAATTAATGATTTATGGTTTATCAAAATTGGGTTTGTTTTCGATTTCTTTGTGGATCTGTGTAATCTGAGGGAAAAATGTGTCTCTAATATGTTTGCACATTGGACAGGGGGTTAGGAAGTGCAGCTCAGTTTCCACCTCATTTTGTGGGCAGTGAGCACATAGCCTGTCTTCTCTTGAGAGCCATGTCTGCCTACGGCGGCCTTTCTCAATAGCAAGGCTATGCACACTGAGTCTGTACATAGTCAAAGCTTTCCTTACATTTGGGTCAGTCACAGTGGTCAGGTATTCTGCCACTGTGTACTCTCTGTTTAGGGCCAAATAGCATTCTAGTTTGCTCTGTTTTTTTGTTAATTCTTTCCAATGCGTCAAGTAATTATCTTTTAGTTTTCTCATGATTTGGTTGGGTCTAATTGTGCTGCTGTCCTGGGGCTCTGTGGGGTCTGATTGTGTTAGTGAACAGAGCCCCAGGGCCAGCTTGCTTAGGGGACTCTCGTGTTCCACCCCCCACTCCTCCTAACTGTTGACCGACAGAAGCTACGGTCAGGTTGTTGGCCTCCCACGAGCTGACCTGAACATTTGACAATCCAACTTTTTGGGGTATCTTTCTACTTCTATCGAAATGGCGTAATAGCCTTCCCCCTCAAACCCTCCACAGGCCCGCCTCTAAAGGACTCAGGGTACAAGGTAACATCTAGTCTGCTTCTCCTGTCACCAAATCCCCCTAAAACTGCAGCACAGACACTATAGATGGAGACCTTAAAGTGCTTATTCAAGAGTCTTTGTCATGAGGTTCAACAGGAGCAGCAGGCGCTCCAGCTATTTCTTGCCTTCCAAGCTATTTCGTTCCACACGGCAGTCACACACACCACAAACACACGCACACACACACACACACACACGGCCCAGTCGGACTGTTCTGTTTTAGCGTTTGCCACATTAGCTGCGGGGTCATTAATCAGGCAGTATAACAAATGGACTCCTAGTCGCTAGATAGCAGCTCTCTTGCTCTACAGAGAACTAGAAACTCAAAGGTCAAATGATTAGCCTGGGTATGCCTGCAAGCCTTTAATGGTTCCCAGAAAGCTTTGTGTGCGCAGGACGGGAGGACGGGAGGACGTGCATCCTCAGCACATTATAGACTTGTTAAACACAGAACAGAAGAAGTGAATGAATGAACGCTGCTTCTTCAATCCTCTCCTTCCTCTCGGTCCTACTGGGTCTGAGGTGCTGATGACTGGGCACAATGCTGGGGAATAAGACTACAAGTGTTTTGCAATGAAACAGAGACGCGAGAGGAGGAGCAGCTACAGCAAGTAAGGGCACATTAGTGAATCGTTTCGCCCCACAGTTAGCTGAGACGCTTAGCTAGCTAGCTAACATTGTTTGCAGATCGTTTACAATCGCTCCTACAGTATGTTGCTAGTTACCCTAGCGCTGGTGTGTCAAACACCTGTTTCCATAAATGACAAGGTGTTTTCAGCTGTGTTGTTTACATTTAACGAGTGTGTCATTTCTGAACTACTTTCCATGTGTACTGGCTCACTGTGACAACCGGGGCTCAATTTGAACTGCTCGCTATATCTGTCCATCAGCTTTATGTTGCTGTTCAATATGAATGTGAACTACGTAACTGCCAAAAGGGTCACATCATTGTCTGTGCTGTACCATCACACTGTGATGTGTAGAGCAGAGACCCAAGGAACAGGGCAGTCACTCTGGTCTTAACCACCAGCGATAACAGAGATCATTCTGTTTATCATTTTATTTAAAGAGTACAGAACTGTAGACAGTGTCAGCCCTAGTCAGTCTTCAGTCAGACAGACAGACAGACAGACAGACAGACAGACAGACAGACAGACAGACAGACAGACAGACAGACAGACAGACAGGCAGGCAGGCAGGCAGGCAGGCAGGCAGGCAGGCAGGCATTTAGAGAGAGAGAGAGAGAGAGAGAGAGAGAGAGAGAGAGAGAGAGAGAGAGAAAGAAACCACACACACACATCCTCACACACAACCACAACACACACACACACACACACACACGCACACACACACACACACACACACACACACACACACACACACACACACACACACACACACACACACACACACACACGCAATGATAACAGCCATCGCCATCACATTCTATCACTTAGAGACCCTAAAACACCAGGCATCCAGGGTCGGCCATATCTAGTCTTTCCTCAACAGAATTATCAGTAAAGCAGTGATGAAAAAACACTCTGTCCTAACTGTGTTACAGATGCTGCTTGAAATGCACACTGACTACTTTATCCTCACATATACCCAATTCTCTCCCCCTGAGGCAGCACAGGATAGAGCAACGCTCCCATTTACTTTGATTCGATCCCCAGTTTATGGCCAATTATTACCCAGGCTACAGGACACACCAAGCAGAGTCAGCAGAAACCACAGTACAAACAGTCATTTAGCATGCTATCACAGAGAGAGAGGGATAGGAGAGGAGAGGGGGGAGACAAGCAAGAGGAGAGGAAGATGGGAGAGAAACGGTGACAGAGATACTACAGGGGGGAGATGGGACTTGGGCTGAGGGAAGGAGGGGAAAGGAAATCACACTAAAGTTGTGATGTTAGCAGAATGCAAATGAATTATTGCGTTTGGGTAACAATGGTCCTAAAAAACTTCTGAAAAATCATTTTTTTTTAGTTTGTTGAAGCAAAAGATGGGGGCAAGAGGAGAAAGGAGGAGGAGTGGGGAGGAAAGGATAGAGAAAGAGAGGGGAGGAGGGAGGAGGAGGAGGGGGGAGGAAAGGACAGAGAAAGAGAGGGGAGGAGGGAGGAGGAGGAGGGGGGAGGAAAGGACAGAGAAAGAGAGGGGAGGAGGGAGGAGGAGGAGTGGGGGAGGAAAGGAGAGAGAAAGAGAGGGGTGAGGGAGGAGGAGGAGGGGGATGAAAGGAGAGAGAAAGAGAGGGGAGGAGGGAGGAGGAGGAGTGGGGAGGAAAGGAGAGAGAAAGAGAGGGGAGGAGGGACGAGGAGGAGGGGGGAGGAAATGAGAGAGAAAGAGAGGGAGGAGGGAGGAGGAGGAGTAGGGAGGAAAGGAGAGAGAAAGAGAGGGGAGGGGAGGAGGGAGGAGGAGGAGGTGGGAGGAAAGGAGAGAGAAAGAGAGGGGAGGAGGGGGGAGGAAAGGAGAGAGAAAGAGAGGGGAGGAGGGAGGAGGAGGAGGAGGAGGAGGAGGAGGAAAGGAGAGAGAAAGAGAGGGGAGGAGGGAGGAGGAAAGGAGTGAGAAAGTTTGGGATTCTTTAGAAAGTATTGTTTAGTCCCTGAGGGGTAGAAGCATCTAGAGAGAAAGAGAAGGGAGGGGAGGAGGGGAGTGGGGAGGAGGGGGAGAGGGATCAGAGCAGAGGGGAGGAGGGAGAGGAAGAGGGGTGGAAGCATCTAGAGAGAAAGAGAGAGGACAGTGAAGAGGGGAGGAGGAGAGGGAGAGGATGAGGGGACAGTGAAGCGGGGAGGAGGAAGGAGGAGAGAGGAGGGAGAGGAGACAGAGGATTCGAAGAAAGGAGGACAGAGAGGAAGGAGAGGAGAGGGACGATTCGAAGAAAGGAGGACAGAGAGGAAGGAGAGGAGAGGGACGATTCGAAGAAAGGAGGACAGAGAGGAAGGAGAGGAGACAGAGGATTTGAAGAAAGGAGGACAGAGAGGAAGGAGAGGAGACAGAGGTGCAAAGATCATCAGGGAAATATTTTTTTGTCATCATCCAGGCGACATATATGTTTAAGTACAGACAGTACTAGAAGATAACCACCCCACCACTATAGACAGTACTAGAAGATAACCACCCCACCACTATAGACAGTACTAGAAGATAACCACCCCACCACTATAGACAGTACTAGAAGATAACCACCCCACCACTATAGACAGTACTAGAAGATAACCACCCCACCACTATAGACAGTACTAGAATATAACCACCCCACCACTATAGACAGTACTAGAAAATAACCACCCCACCACTATAGACAGTACTAGAAGATAACCACCCCACCACTATAGACAGTACTAGAAGATAACCACCCCACCACTATAGACAGTACTAGAAGATAACCACCCCACCACTATAGACAGTACTAGAAGATAACCACCCCACCACTATAGACAGTACTAGAAGATAACCACCCCACCACTATAGACAGTACTAGAAGATAACCACCCCACCATTATCAATCACTTTCCGTGGATACCAGTGATTCACTCATTTCTCAGCACCCGGGCTGGGCTGCCACTGGCCAATCAGTTATTAGAGCTGTGGGTTTGCCCTGGGTTTGAGGTTAATTCCAGACAGGAAGACCCAGGTAGCAGCATGTGGCCGCGGATGCAGGGATAGAGGGAGGAAGAAATGGAGGGAGGGACAGAGGAATGGAGGGAAGGGGAAGTGGAACTGAAGAGAGAGGGATGGCATTATGGAGGGGGTGAGGGAAGGAGAAGTGGACCTGTAGAGAGAGGGATGGCATTATGGAGGGGGTGAGGGAAGGGGAAGTGGACCTGTAGAGAGAGGGATGGCATTATGGAGGAGGTGAGGGAAGGGGAAGTGGACCTGTAGAGAGAGGGATGGCATTATGGAGGGGTGATGGGAAGGGATGGACAGTAGAGAGGGATGGCATTATGGAGGAGGTGAGGGAAGGGGAAGTGGAGTAGAGAGAGGGATGGCATTATGGAGGGGGTGAGGGAAGGGGAAGGGGACCTGTAGAGAGAGGGATGGCATTATGGAGGAGGTGAGGGAAGGAGAAGTGGACCTGTAGAGAGAGGGATGGCATTATGGAGGGGGAGGAAGGGGGTGGACCTGTAGAGAGAGGATGGCATTATGGAGGGGGTGAGGGAAGGGAAGTGGACCTGTAGAGAGAGGGATGGCATTATGGAGGAGGTGAGGGAAGGGGAAGTGGACCTGTAGAGAGAGGGATGGCATTATGGAGGGGGTGAGGGAAGGGGAAGTGGACCTGTAGAGAGAGGGATGGCATTATGGAGGGGTGAGGGAAGGGGAAGTGGACCTGTAGAGAGAGGGATGGCATTATGGAGGAGGTGAGGGAAGGGGAAGTGGACCTGTAGAGAGAGGGATGGCATTATGGAGGGGTGTAGAGAGAGGGATGGCATTATGGAGGAGGTGAGGGAAGGGGAAGTGGACCTGTAGAGAGAGGGATGGCATTATGGAGGAGGTGAGGGAAGGGAAGTGGACCTGTAGAGAGAGGGATGGCATTATGGGCAGGTGAGGGAAGGGAAGTGTAGAGAGAGGGATGGCATTATGGAGGGAGGGAGAAGTGGACCTGTAGAGAGAGGGATGGCATTATGGAGGGGTGAGGAAGGGGAAGTGGACCTGTAGAGAGAGGGATGGCATTATGGAGGGGTGAGGGAAGGGGAAGTGGACCTGTAGAGAGAGGGATGGCATTATGGAGGAGGTGAGGGAAGGGGATGTGGACCTGTAGAGAGAGGGATGGCATTATGGAGGAGGTGAGGGAAGGAAGTGGACCTGTAGAGAGAGGGATGGCATTATGGAGGGTGTGAGGGAAGGGGAAGTGGACCTGTAGAGAGAGGGATGGCATTATGGAGGAGGTGAGGGAAGGGGAAGTGGACCTGTAGAGAGAGGGATGGCATTATGGAGGGGTGAGGAAGGAGAAGTGGACCTGTAGAGAGAGGGATGGCATTATGGAGGGGTGAGGGAAGGAGAAGTGGACCTGTAGAGAGAGGGATGGCATTATATGGAGGAGGTGATGGGGAGGGAAGTGGACCTGTAGAGAGAGGGATGGCATTATGGAGGAGGTGAGGGAAGGGGAAGTGGACCTGTAGAGAGAGGGATGGCATTATGGAGGAGGTGAGGGAAGGGAAGGGGACCTGTAGAGAGAGGGATGGCATTATGGAGGAGGTGAGGGAAGGGAAGGGGACCTGTAGAGAGAGGGATGGCATTATGGAGGAGGTGAGGGAAGGAAGTGGACCTGTAGAGAGAGGGATGGCATTATGGAGGAGGTGAGGGAAGGGGAAGTGGACCTGTAGAGAGAGGGATGGCATTATGGAGGAGGTGAGGGAAGGGGAAGTGGACCTGTAGAGAGAGGGATGGCATTATGGAGGGGTGAGGGAAGGGGAAGTGGACCTGTAGAGAGAGGGATGGCATTATGGAGGAGGTGAGGGAAGGGGAAGTGGACCTGTAGAGAGAGGGATGGCATTATGGAGGAGGTGAGGGAAGGGGAAGTGGACCTGTAGAGAGAGGGATGGCATTATGGAGGGGTGAGGGAAGGAGAAGTGGACCTGTAGAGAGAGGGATGGCATTATGGAGGGGTGAGGGAAGGGGAAGTGGACCTGTAGAGAGAGGGATGGCATTATGGAGGGGTGAGGGAAGGGAAGTGGACATGTAGAGAGAGGGATGGCATTATGGAGGGTGAGGGAAGGGGAAGTGGACCTGTAGAGAGAGGATGGCATTATGGAGGAGGTGAGGGAAGGGGAAGGTGGACCTGTAGAGAGAGGGATGGCATTATGGAGGAGGTGAGGGAAGGGGAAGTGGACCTGTAGAGAGAGGGATGGCATTATGGAGGAGGTGAGGGAAGGAGGTGGACCTGTAGAGAGAGGATGGATGGAGGAGGTGAGGGAAGGGAAGGGACCTGTAGAGAGAGGGATGGCATTATGGAGGGGTGAGGGAAGGGAAGGGGACCTGTAGAGAGAGGGATGGCATTATGGAGGGGGTGAGGGAAGGAGAAGTGGACCTGTAGAGAGAGGGATGGCATTATGGAGGGGGTGAGGGAAGGGAAGGGGACCTGTAGAGAGAGGGATGGCATTATGGAGGAGGTGAGGGAAGGAGAAGTGGACCTGTAGAGAGAGGGATGGCATTATGGAGGGGGTGAGGGAAGGAGAAGTGGACCTGTAGAGAGAGGGATGGCATTATGGAGGGGTGAGGGAAGTGGACCTGTAGAGAGAGGGATGGCATTATGGAGGGGGTGAGGGAAGGGGAAGTGGACCTGTAGAGAGAGGGATGGCATTATGGAGGGGGTGAGGGAAGGGGAAGTGGACCTGTAGAGAGAGGGATGGCATTATGGAGGGGGTGAGGGAAGGAGAAGTGGACCTGTAGAGAGAGGGATGGCATTATGGAGGGGGTGAGGGAAGGAAGTGGACCTGTAGGAGGATGGCATTATGGGGGGTGAGGGAAGGAGAAGTGGACCTGTAGAGAGAGGGATGGCATTATGGAGGGGTGAGGGAAGGGGAAGTGGACCTGTAGAGAGAGGGATGGCATTATGGAGGGGTGAGGGAAGGGGAAGTGGACCTGTAGAAGGGATGGCAGGAGGATGAGGGAAGGAAGGGACCTGTAGAGAGAGGGATGGCATTATGGAGGAGGTGAGGGAAGGGGAAGTGGACCTGTAGAGAGAGGGATGGCATTATGGAGGGGGTGAGGGAAGGAGAAGTGGACCTGTAGAGAGAGGGATGGCATTATGGAGGGGTGAGGGAAGGGGAAGTGGACCTGTAGAGAGAGGGATGGCATTATGGAGGAGGTGAGGGAAGGGGAAGTGGACCTGTAGAGAGAGGGATGGCATTATGGAGGGGGTGAGGGAAGGGGAAGTGGACCTGTAGAGAGAGGGATGGCATTATGGAGGGGGTGAGGGAAGGGAAGTGGACCTGTAGAGAGAGGGATGGCATTATGGAGGAGGTGAGGGAAGGGGAAGTGGACCTGTAGAGAGAGGGATGGCATTATGGAGGAGGTGAGGGAAGGGGAAGTGGACCTGTAGAGAGAGGGATGGCATTATGGAGGAGGTGAGGGAAGGGGAAGTGGACCTGTAGAGAGAGGATGGCATTATGGAGGAGGTGAGGGAAGGGAGGTGGACCTGTAGAGGAGGGATGGCATTATGGAGGAGGTGAGGGAAGGGGAAGTGGACCTGTAGAGAGAGGATGGCATTATGGAGGAGGTGAGGGAAGGGAAGTGGACCTGTAGAGAGAGGGATGGCATTATGGAGGGGGTGAGGGAAGGGAAGTGGACCTGTAGAGAGAGGGATGGCATTATGGAGGGGTGAGGGAAGGAGAAGTGGACCTGTAGAGAGAGAGGGATGGCATTATGGAGGGGTGAGGGAAGGAGAAGTGGACCTGTAGAGAGAGGGATGGCATTATGGAGGAGGTGAGGAAGGGAAGTGGACCTGTAGAGAGAGGGATGGCATTATGGAGGGTGAGGGAAGGGAAGTGGACCTGTAGAGAGAGGGATGGCATTATGGAGGAGGTGAGGGAAGGGGAAGTGGACCTGTAGAGAGAGGGATGGCATTATGGAGGGTGTGAGGAAGGTGGAGGGAGAGGATGGATATGGAGAAGTGGACATGTAGAGAGAGGGATGGCATTATGGAGGGGTGAGGAAGGAGAAGTGGACCTGTAGAGAGAGGGGATGGCATTATGGAGGGGGTGAGGGAAGGAGAAGTGGACCTGTAGAGAGGGGATGGCATTATGGAGGGGGTGAGGGAAGGGGAAGTGGACCTGTAGAGAGAGGATGGCATTATGGAGGGGTGAGGGAAGGGGAAGTGGACCTGTAGAGAGAGGGATGGCATTATGGAGGGGTGAGGGAAGGAGAAGTGGACCTGTAGAGAGAGGGATGGCATTATGGAGGGGTGAGGGAAGGGGAAGTGGACCTGTAGAGAGAGGGATGGCATTATGGAGGGGTGAGGGAAGGGGAAGTGGACCTGTAGAGAGAGGGATGGCATTATGGAGGAGGTGAGGAAGGGGATGTGGACCTGTAGAGAGAGGGATGGCATTATGGAGGAGGTGAGGGAAGGGGAAGTGGACCTGTAGAGAGAGGGATGGCATTATGGAGGGGTGAGGAAGGGGAAGTGGACCTGTAGAGAGAGGGATGGCATTATGGAGGAGGTGAGGGAAGGGGAAGTGGACCTGTAGAGAGAGGGATGGCATTATGGAGGGGTGAGGGAAGGGGAAGTGGACCTGTAGAGAGAGAGGGATGGCATTATGGAGGGGTGAGGGAAGGAAGTGGACATGTAGAGAGAGGGATGGCATTATGGAGGGGTGAGGGAAGGAGAAGTGGACCTGTAGAGAGAGGGATGGCATTATGGAGGGGTGAGGGAAGGGGAAGTGGACCTGTAGAGAGAGGGATGGCATTATGGAGGGGGTGAGGGAAGGGGAAGTGGACCTGTAGAGAGAGGGATGGCATTATGGAGGGGTGAGGGAAGGGGAAGTGGACATGTAGAGAGAGGGATGGCATTATGGAGGGGGTGAGGGAAGGAGAAGTGGACCTGTAGAGAGAGGGGTGGCATTATGGAGGGGGTGAGGGAAGGGGAAGTGGACCTGTAGAGAGAGGGATGGCATTATGGAGGAGGTGAGGGAAGGAAGTGGACCTGTAGAGAGAGGGATGGCATTATGGAGGGGTGAGGGAAGGGAAGTGGACCTGTAGAGAGAGGGATGGCATTATGGAGGAGGTGAGGGAAGGGAAGTGGACCTGTAGAGAGAGGGATGGCATTATGGAGGGGTGAGGGAAGGGGAAGTGGACCTGTAGAGAGAGGGATGGCATTATGGAGGAGGTGAGGGAAGGGGAAGTGGACCTGTAGAGAGAGGGATGGCATTATGGAGGGGTGAGGGAAGGGGACCTGTGGACCTGTAGAGAGAGGGATGGCATTATGGAGGAGGTGAGGGAAGGGGAAGTGGACCTGTAGAGAGAGGGATGGCATTATGGAGGAGGTGAGGGAAGGGGAAGTGGACCTGTAGAGAGAGAGGGATGGCATTATGGAGGGGTGAGGGAAGGGGAAGTGGACCTGTAGAGAGGGATGGCATTATGGGAGGGGGTGAGGGAAGGGGAAGTGGACCTGTATAGAGAGGATGGCATTATGGAGGGGAGGTGAGGGAAGGGGACCTGTAGAGAGAGGGATGGCATTATGGAGGAGGTGAGGAAGGGGACCTGTAGAGAGAGGGATGGCATTATGGAGGGGTGAGGGAAGGAGAAGTGGACCTGTAGAGAGAGGGATGGCATTATGGAGGGGGGTGAGGGAAGGGGAAGTGGACCTGTAGAGAGGATGGCATTATGGAGGGGTGAGGGAAGGGGAAGTGGACCTGTAGAGAGAGGGGATGGCATTATGGAGGGGGTGAGGGAAGGAGAAGTGGACCTGTAGAGAGAGGGGTGGCATTATGGAGGGGTGAGGGAAGGGAAGTGGACCTGTAGAGAGAGGGATGGCATTATGGAGGGGTGAGGGAAGGGGAAGTGGACATGTAGAGAGAGGGATGGCATTATGGAGGGGGTGAGGGAAGGAGAAGTGGACCTGTAGAGAGAGGGATGGCATTATGGAGGGGGTGAGGGAAGGGGAAGTGGACCTGTAGAGAGAGGGATGGCATTATGGAGGAGGTGAGGGAAGGGGAAGTGGACCTGTAGAGAGAGGGATGGCATTATGGAGGAGGTGAGGGAAGGGGATGTGGACCTGTAGAGAGAGGGATGGCATTATGGAGGAGGTGAGGGAAGGGGAAGTGGACCTGTAGAGAGAGGGATGGCATTATGGAGGGGGTGAGGGAAGGGGATGTGGACCTGTAGAGAGAGGGATGGCATTATGGAGGAGGTGAGGGAAGGGGAAGTGGACCTGTAGAGAGAGGGATGGCATTATGGAGGGGTGAGGGAAGGGGGACCTGTAGAGAGAGGGATGGCATTATGGAGGGGTGAGGGAAGGGAAGTGGACCTGTAGAGAGAGGGATGGCATTATGGAGGAGGTGAGGGAAGGGAAGTGGACCTGTAGAGAGAGGGATGGCATTATGGAGGGGTGAGGGAAGGGGAAGTGGACCTGTAGAGAGAGGGATGGCATTATGGAGGGGGTGAGGGAAGGGGAAGGGGGACCTGTATAGAGAGGGGATGGCATTATGGAGGAGGTGAGGGGAAGGGGTGGACCTGTAGAGAGAGGGATGGCATTATGGAGGAGGTGAGGGAAGGGGAAGTGGACCTGTAGAGAGAGGGATGGCATTATGGAGGGGTGAGGGAAGGGGAAGTGGACCTGTAGAGAGAGGGATGGCATTATGGAGGGGTGAGGGAAGGGGAAGTGGACCTGTAGAGAGAGGGATGGCATTATGGAGGGGGTGAGGGAAGGAGAAGTGGACCTGTAGAGAGAGGGATGGCATTATGGAGGGGTGAGGGAAGGGAAGTGGACCTGTAGAGAGAGGGATGGCATTATGGAGGAGGTGAGGGAAGGGGAAGTGGACCTGTAGAGAGAGGGATGGCATTATGGAGGAGGTGAGGGAAGGGGAGGTGGACCTGTAGAGAGAGGGATGGCATTATGGAGGAGGTGAGGGAAGGGGATGTGGACCTGTAGAGAGAGGGATGGCATTATGGAGGGGTGAGGGAAGGGGAAGTGGACCTGTAGAGAGAGGGATGGCATTATGGAGGAGGTGAGGGGGAAGGGGGAAGTGGACCTGTAGAGAGAGGGGATGGCATTATGGAGGAGGTGAGGAAGGAAGGGGACCTGTAGAGAGAGGGATGGCATTATGGAGGAGGTGAGGGAAGGAGAAGTGGACCTGTAGAGAGAGGGATGGCATTATGGAGGAGGTGAGGGAAGGAGAAGTGGACCTGTAGAGAGAGGGATGGCATTATGGAGGAGGTGAGGGAAGGAGAAGTGGACCTGTAGAGAGAGGGATGGCATTATGGAGGAGGTGAGGGAAGGAGAAGTGGACCTGTAGAGAGAGGGATGGCATTATGGGAGGGGTGAGGGAAGGAGAAGTGGACCTGTAGAGAGAGGGATGGCATTATGGAGGGGTGAGGGAAGGGAAGTGGACCTGTAGAGAGAGGGATGGCATTATGGAGGGGGTGAGGGAAGGGGAAGTGGACCTGTAGAGAGGGATGGCATTATGGAGGGGTGAGGGAAGGGGAAGTGGACCTGTAGAGAGAGGGATGGCATTATGGAGGGGTGAGGGAAGGAGAAGTGGACCTGTAGAGAGAGGGATGGCATTATGGAGGAGGTGAGGGAAGGGAAGTGGACCTGTAGAGAGAGGGATGGCATTATGGAGGGGTGAGGGAAGGGGAAGTGGACCTGTAGAGAGAGGGATGGCATTATGGAGGGGTGAGGGAAGGGGAAGTGGACATGTAGAGAGAGGGATGGCATTATGGAGGGGTGGAAGGGAAGTGGGTAGAGAGAGGGGTGGGGAGGGGGTGAGGGGGGAAGTGGACCTGTAGAGAGAGGGATGGCATTATGGAGGAGGTGAGGGAAGGGGAAGTGGACCTGTAGAGAGAGGGATGGCATTATGGAGGAGGTGAGGGAAGGGGATGTGGACCTGTAGAGAGAGGGATGGCATTATGGAGGAGGTGAGGGAAGGGGAAGTGGACCTGTAGAGAGAGGGATGGCATTATGGAGGGGTGAGGGAAGGGGATGTGGACCTGTAGAGAGAGGGATGGCATTATGGAGGAGGTGAGGGAAGGGGAAGTGGACCTGTAGAGAGAGGGATGGCATTATGGAGGGGGTGAGGGAAGGGGACCTGTAGAGAGAGGGATGGCATTATGGAGGAGGTGATGGAAGGGGAAGTGGACCTGTAGAGAGAGGGATGGCATTATGGAGGAGGTGAGGGAAGGGGAAGTGGACCTGTAGAGAGAGGGATGGCATTATGGAGGGGGTGAGGGAAGGGGAAGTGGACCTGTAGAGAGAGGGATGGCATTATGGAGGGGGTGAGGGAAGGGGAAGTGGACCTGTATAGAGAGGGATGGCATTATGGAGGAGGTGAGGGAAGGGGACCTGTAGAGAGAGGGATGGCATTATGGAGGAGGTGAGGGAAGGGGACCTGTAGAGAGAGGGATGGCATTATGGAGGGGGTGAGGGAAGGGGAAGTGGACCTGTAGAGAGAGGGATGGCATTATGGAGGAGGTGAGGGAAGGGGAAGTGGACCTGTAGAGAGAGGGATGGCATTATGGAGGGGTGAGGGAAGGAAGTGGACCTGTAGAGAGAGGGATGGCATTATGGAGGGGGTGAGGGAAGGGGAAGTGGACCTGTAGAGAGAGGGATGGCATTATGGAGGGGGTGAGGGAAGGGGATGTGGACCTGTAGAGAGAGGGATGGCATTATGGAG